>NW_024429192.1:38476310-38773810 GCF_017639785.1 Mesocricetus auratus | reverse complement strand
ATAAATTTAAAATAGGCAGAAGTGCCCCTTGGGGAAACATCTTTTTAGTATCTCAAAGTTAAATAAAAATAACCATTGATGTTCTCTTAATTTATGTTAATTGAATGAAAACACAAATACCTGCACAAATCCATTCTTTACCAAAATACAACAGAAGTATTCATATAAATTATAATCCTCCTTTCTGAAAATGGTTACAAGATGGTATTTATAAATACTCACCTCTCCTGTATTTATGATCTATCCTGTATTTCTATCACCTAATACAAGCACCTCAGCAGGTCTTGGATCTTTTCTGGACAAGTGACCTGTACCTTCATTCCTCTTTAATTTATGGCCTTTGCCCTTCTGGGATTAGGCTCTTGTGATTCCCCATTAATTTTAATCACAGAGTATGGTAGCACTGAGAGATTCCCTAATTTTAGCATTTAATCAGTACAAAAAACTCTGAAATATTTTAAGTTATTAAATGCTAAGATTTTGGCTTTATTTTCCAAATTTACAAGGCATATACTCCAGAGACACAGGTGGCTATACCACCTGTAGTGGATCTTGGAAATTTTAGGTCAAGTGGGTCATTCTCTTCATATGTTTCTTATCATGGCCTCAGATGATCTGCAGTGAGATTCATGGCAAAAATTGTCTGTCTTTTTTGAAATTTTTTACTTTACTCTAGATTAGAACTTTGTTAACTTTAAAAACAACAGTAAATTTCTCTTCTATATTAAATTTGGCTTAACCCTTCCTTTAATATAGTACCTGTGTACTGTGATTATAGTATATTTTCAGCATCTGGCATGTTACCTCTTTCTTGATTCTATGAACAATTGGCTATTTTCCCTTACTACTTCATTATACCATTGCTCATGTTTACTATGGTTTCAAGAAGGTCCAGATTTTAAAAAATTAAATGTTTGAATGTAGTATACATTTTTATTCACTAAGATTTCTGTGAATCATTGCAGAACTCAAAAATGTTAGATATATTGTAGGATAATAGGATATTTCTTCATTAAAATTAGTTATTTACTATAAAAAACAAGAAAAACAGAATCAGTGTATCCGAGGGAGAATACCACAAAATGGGGAAAAGTCAGTAGTTGAGCAAAATCATAGCTCATACTATAAGCACAAATCAAAGCAGTATTTTCTCTTAGAAATATAACAGTGCTCTTTTGGAGAAAGTTATATTTTTATTACTTGTTACATACTTTTTGAAGAAGCTAGTACTTCTATTTTTCTTCTCCAATGCTTACATTTTGAGTGTGTATTTTATAGTACTGAACTATATTTAATAGCTAACTTTGAAAGCAAATGCATATTGCTGTATGATAAATGTTTAGAAACAATCATTGATTATGATTGCTGGATATAATCCATCCAATAATTTAACATACTTTCCTAAGCAAATGTGTGATACTACTGTGAATAACTATATTACATGTAACTGTATTACATATATTTATGTACCATAGGTGTAATTAGTTATTTTAAAATGTTTAATATGCATCTGACATAGTTTAAAAATCTTTATAATTAATCAACACAATAGCATTTTTATTTAGGATTTATTTAATAAGAGAGAGAAAAGATTCACAGCCAACATTCAGATATCCAGATAAAAGTCAACAGGTAAACAAGACAGACTCAATCAAAAATTTAAATTGCATAGGATTCAATGAGGACACCCCAAAATAGGAAGCTACTTTACCATTATGCTTAGGTAATGCACAGCAGAATAGAAATACGTGAATATACCTAGACAACAAGTGATACAATACTGATGCAGACTGAGCCCTGCATATCTCAGCCCCTTTCTTGAATGTTCTGTAAGGCATGCCTTTTGCATCTGCCGCCATACTCCACAATCAAGTAGAGACCACAGACACTCTGTAATAAAGTTTTTTGTGGTTTCATTCAGGTTTGGGGTAGGCAATTCTCTAATATACCAAATTGGTCTTGAACTCACTACATGGTTCAGGATATAGACTGGCCTCTAGTTAGCAGGAATCCTCCTGCCTCTTCCTCTTAAGTTTTGGAAATACAGGTGTTACAATGGAGAATCGGTTACTTGAAAACTGTTACCCAAGGTAGGTTTCAGTTTTCCTCATGACCAAGATTTACATCAGAATGTGGGGAAAGTTCCCTTTCTCAAATATCCCTTAATTGGAGGTAATTTGAGATAGCATTTTCTGAGTTCTGAATTTATGTTTAACAAATAGATTATAAAAATCAATAATCTTCTTCAAAACACAAAACTTCTGTGATTTTTTGCATTTTCCTAATGATCATTTAGTTAGTTGGACAATTAGTTTCTTTGTTAATGTGTCTGTGTATATGGAGGGATACACATGACATAGGAAACATCTGATGGTTAGAGGATGCTTTGTGTATTGTCTCCTTCCTGATGTGGGGTCAGGGGTCACCTTAGCTCATCAGGTTTGGATTCTGGTACATTAGTTTCTGATTTGTCTGAGAAGCACATGACTATCTTTTCCTAAATCCACTCCTTCCTTCTTTGTCTCAGTACCTTTCTGTTTTCCTTCCTTCCTTCCTCCCTTCCCTTTTTCCCCTTTCTCTGTCTTTTTCAAACACCAGTGTTAAGTGTAAAATACTTTCTTTTATTTTGGACATATATATATATATAGATAGATAGATAGATAGATAGATAGATAAAGTATAGTATAGGCAAGTGTGTAAGTATAACATCATTTCAAAAGGATCTAGAAAAATAACTACAGGCAACTTAATGACTTCTGGAAGAAAGAAAATTAGCATTTCCCAGGAATGAGCCCCTTATCACTTGATTGCCTGTCCAGTGAAAAGTGGTCAGGCTTGAAGCAATAGTTGTACCAATAACAAGAGTGAGTCAGTAGTTTATGATTGTATAAAGTCGTTCATGTAGACATATACTATACATATACATTATATTGTGTATGTAATAATGATGATCAAAAAGAGGGATATCAAGTTGAGAATGAGTGCCTCTGGGAAGGGTTTGAGGAATTATTTTGGGAGTGACGGGAGGATGAAAAGGTATGTAAAATGGTGATGAATTTATATTTCAATTTAAGTTTCAGAATAAATTAAAAGGAAAAGGAACAGAAGATTGAATATATATTAAAATAGGATTACATAAATACCTTAGTAACATGGACATATATATTTGCCTTGCTTAATGTTACTTTCACTTAAATTTTCATTGCTTTTAGTGTCTTTATTCTAACAATGTACAAGAGTGATTTCATTTTGAAAACTGGTATTTTCATATACTGTTATAATCACAGTTTTCCTTTTAACTCCTCAATGATCATCCTTAACTTCCTACCCACCCAACTCCACACCCTTTTTACCTCTTTTTTTATGAATCAAACACACAAACAGCCAAACTAAACCAAGATTTAAAAAAATAATAGAAAATACAATATACATACACTCACACAGAGATACACAAAATCCACAAAAACGCAAAACTAGAAATATACAAACATAAAGAATATACAAACAATAAACAAGCAAGACAAAAAAATATCCAGATAGGCAATATGAAACAAAAGGTAAAGAAAAATAGCCACGGTTTATTTTGTGTTAGCCATCTACTTCTGGATACAGAGCCTATCCTTAAATAATCTTTGCAAAATTATTTTAAACAAGAAATGCCTAGGTTTAAAAGCTAGTAAAATTGATTAGTTTTGTGGTAATATGGTTTGGAAATACATACCACTATTATTTTGGGTATATGTTTGTCCATCTTATTCTCATATTGTGCATGATTCATTTGGGGTTGATACTCATTTAAACATAGGAAAAAATTTACCAATACCAAATCCTTGTTTGAAAATTTGTTGTGTGATTTTCAGTACCATATTTCTCCTTTCCCTTTCTTCCCTTCAAACACTCCAATTCAACCCACCAACTCCATTTCAAATCCATGGCAACTTACTTTAATAATAGTTATTTTATGCATCTGTGTATATAGATTTACATATAAATTATATAAACCCTACTTCCACTGAAATGTTTGCATAGTCTTCACAGTCATCAGGGACACTTCTCTCTACTTCAAATGATGACCACTAGAAAATACCATGACCAATGGTTATAGAGAGTTCTTAAGACCAGAGTCGGTGGATACATTACAAAGCACTCCCTTGCCTAATGCCCAGAGAACATTGGAAAAGTGACAATGTTTGTAAGAAGCAAAGGCTCAGGGAGTTTTCTGTGAGATTATGTATTCTACTAAGATCAGAAGAAATACCCAGCAATTCTTCTCTTAAGGCTCGAGCCTGGGCTGCTCTAGTCCAGAGGCACCTGTAGGCTCAACCAAAGTTGAGCTGAGGGATTCTCTCTCATCCTCGAGTGACAACTTCAGCCAGGGATGGCCTATCATCAAGGCACCTTAACCAAATGAATCATAAGATAATAAGTCCTATGGCTACAAGGCCCAGACATGGAGACCCAGCACATTATTTGATTAAATGGCCTGCCATCTGGGATTCCCTAAGGATGACCTCTCCAGAGGATGGAGGAACCTGGTTCTCATTCATCCTAATACTTTGATTGGCCAATTTATGAGTATAAACCTTGGCAGGGGTAACACAAATGTGCTCCATGGTAGGCAAACAGGGCTACAGATGCAAAATTCCTACCTGGACTAATTATTTAAGGAGCTCTAAGTACTGAGAGACTCTGTTACTTCCCCTGCCAGTTTATCCACTGTGCTGGTTGTAGTTACACACAGTGAGATGGCAGTCCCAGATACAATGGCTGCTGTAGCAGCAACAGAAATAGCTACAATCACCCCAGCAGTGATGCCAAAGTCTCTTCTTTGCTGCATTAGGGCAAGTTGCATTTCTCCAGAAAAATACACTGACACAGGCATGATTCCAGGAACAGTAACAACCAAGGCTGATATTTGAAGTGACCATGTGCCGTTCAAATACTGAAAAGTGGCTTTTGCCACTCATCATGATCCATACCAGTGTTCAATTGTTTTATTTATTTATTTATTTATTTATTTGGTTTTTCGAGACAGGGATTCTCTGTGGCTTTGGAGGCTGTCCTGGAACTAGCTCTTGTAGACCAGGCTGGCCTCGAACTCACAGAGATCTGCCTGCCTCTGCCTCCCAAGTGCTTGGGTTAAAGGCGTGAGCCACCAACGCTTGGCATTGTTTTAAATGGGTCCTTTTTCCACAAAGGGAAAAACTGGAAAAATGAATTCTGTTGTTTCAAGGTATGTCAAGGGCAAACTGCTAATCTTCCAGTTCTTTGTTGGCTTCAGGATGAAAACTCACACATCTGGCAAGTTGATGCAGCAGGCCTGTAAAGAAACTGGAAATCTCAAACCAACTGTTTCCTTCCTTTCTCAGGCTATAGATTCAACGACATCAAGAGTTGGGAACACTGGTTCAAGAGATCTCATTCGAACAAGCTTAGGCAGGCTCCCACGGTCTCAGGTCCGGTTTTTCTCTGCTCCATGCATCTCACCAAATATTTTAGCAGCCACTGAACTTTATTCTTTTCCTGCAACAAAATACAAACATGCCCTCGACCCCAAATTAGGGCAGAATTGGTTCTTCACTGTCTAGTGCATGGATGTCTCCATTTGACCTGAGCAAAAGTCACTCAAGTTCCATCAGGCCAGAATCTGTCCACATCAGATTGTTCACTGGCGTACACATTTTAAAATTTAAAATGAGGAGTGCATGATTTAATGAATCATGTGGGAACTGAGGACATTACTCCCCCTTTTTTATTTTTGGAAATTTTGTTTGAATTGTATGTTACTCTACAGAATCTTACATACAGATTTCTTTGGCTATCATGCCATATTGTAAGCTTTTGCTATTTTTCCACTGACTGAATGTGAGGACTCAAATCATCAACCTTTCCTATTAAGATATTGACTGGCTAGATGCTTTCTCAAAGCAATTTAGGTAGCTTCTTAACTATATCTGAAGCAACTTAAGTATCTTTTTAATCATATCCAAGGCAAATTAAGCAGTTCACACTCACGCATTCATAATCACATTTCATACATACTGGTGTGGCCACACCATACATTCAGAGCATACATGCGTTTTTCAGTCATTCTTTTTCCCTAGGTCATGATTAATTTGTTGAAATGAAACTTTCTTTAGTTGAAATCTCTATGACAGAACAACTCCTACCCATCCTTGAATTAAAACAAAAACTTGAAAATTTCATGCATGCCCCTCATCATCCCTCCATTTGAGAACTTCTGAGCTACACTCAAGGACTACAGCTGTACTAGCTCCTTGTAATTCTGTAGATATAGGGTGGTGAGGCCAGGCTTTTAGCCAAAAGATGACTCACAAAATTTACCTTAAATTTGTATCAATAACCAACCCTGTATAAATGCAAACAAACATTTATAAACAATATTTGGGAATGTGGGTGTCATTCTTTCCAAACTACTTCCTGCTGTTAAGGGGTGCTGAAATACCATGGGGATAATGACAGAAAAAAAAAACAGAAACCTGTTGAAATCCTTGTTTTTGTGGTCTGCAAGGCTGCATCATCTCAATTGTTTTAGATGTTGGATCACCTGGGCCACTGCTTCAGGTGGTCTTGCTTCATCAAACCATAGTAGTCTGGAAGGAACCCATAGCTTTTTATTTTCTGTGGAAACAAAAGTAGAAATTCTTTTCCCCAGTAACCTGTCCTAATATTTAAATTTACAAGTCAAAGCATTTTCAAAATATGTAAGTTGGATTATTTCAGCAGCATTGATAATCAAATGTCTTTTAGCAGTTGTTGTTCCTTTCTTAGCAATTAAACAATTCAAAGACAACACAACAGCACACAGTATCCAGACTCACCATGTATTTTCCATTCCATATACTTTTATCTTTTCCATTTCTTTCACGTAATACCAGCATCTCATTTACTAACTGTTACCAATTTTCAATTCACCCATTTTCAATCCATCCTCCAACCAAGAATGATACCTCAGGCAAAAGCCTTAAGATTTACTCAATCCACCCTCCAACTGAGGGGGATCTCTCAGGTTCCCCTTTCTTTCCCGATTTTGGTGTTGGGCAAAGGCCTGGAGATTTAATCTGGTACCCCTAACTTGGTACCCCTTTCCAATACACCCTCATAGCCTTATTTGCTGGCCATCCTTTGAGGGCAATCCCTCAGTTCCCTTTTACTTTCCTGACCTCAGTGGATCAGGCAAAAGTATGGAGATTAATTCAATACAGCTTCTCCTTAGAAGGTGATCTCTCAGGCAAAAGCCTAGAGATTTGACTATTCAATATTACTGTTAGAAGTTGAGGTACATGTTTTCCTATCTCTTCTTTCTTGAGTCTTTCCTCTCCAGAGTCTTTCTTTCTGGCTGATCTTTCCCAGTCTTTCCAAGTCTCTCTGGATCTCGGTGGGACCTCCAATTGCGAAGTACATACCACAAGCAAGTCCAAGGTATCAGGAAAGGAAAGACAAGATTTCCAGCTGCTTGTACTAAGAGAATGCCAGGAGAATGTGTGTGTGTGTATGTGTGTGTGTTTATTGCAAGTGCTAAGAGGTCTCTCTCTTATATGAGGGAGCAGTATTATATATACAGGCTTACAGCACAGTGGAAAAACCCCAGGTGGAAGAGAAGTCTTTTCCTCCAGCTAGTTGTTGATATCAGTGGGGCAATGCAAGTGCAGTAAGCCAGGACTAGAAAACAGGATATATCTGTGGCTATCAGCTGACAAACAACTCAGAGACCCTGTGGGGGCTAGGCCCCAACAAGCAAGAATTACAACAGTGACCAAGGCAAATTAGATAGGGAAAAGCCCATGCACAGGCCACCAAGAAAATCTGGGAGTTGGAGAGGAGGCCTTCCCCAGGGAAGAACAAACCATTTGCTTACATAGTGCTTAACAGTCAGCCCTGAAAACATTCAAACAAGTATCAAATCTTTATTCCTGAATTTCATAATCCTGAGGAGTACTTAGGCAATTGGATAAAAAAGTGAGTCGAGAAGTAATGAGAGAAATTACCAAATATACTAAAAGAATAAAACAAAAGAATTGAAGGATGAATACAACACCTGGAAGCGAACTAAAGCTGGGAACAGGGAAAGTGAAAATTAATCAGATTCCATTTTCAGGTCAAGATTCTGCTTATTGTTAGGAAAGAGCTCATTTCTCCTTCCAATTGCAGAATATTCTTGCTGCCATCTTTTATCACTTTAGTTTTACAAAGCAATGACCTAACAATTGCCACAGCTGGTTTAGTGCAGCCTGTTTGATGCCATTGGTCTTATTCATGGGTAATAGCTAGGATACTGATGAGTTCTCTGTTTCTTTCATTGCTGCCATTAAAACAAGAATGGCTTGTTCAGCTTTCTAAACCGGCCTTTACCCTCCCCACAAAGATTAAAGCCATTCACGTTGACCACTTTTGCTCAGGTAACTAGAGGGAGTGGGTGCTACTGTCAAACTGTCAGCCACATTTTTACTTGGTGGGCAGGCAGAAAAGTTCTCTTTTTCTGCAGCATAACAAAGCAGTGGTTTTAAACCACTGATTGCCTCTTTGTACCATAAAGTGTTACCTGACCTGTGTTTTCAGCAGAAAACTTCCTTCCGTTTGTATAATAACAACTTCCCGTCTTTTAACAGAATGGTGTAGAAACACTTAATGGCATTTGGACATTAATCTATGTTAAGCTCTGAAGAAATTCTTTTGGAATTGAAAATTACAGCCATATTAATACCATTCTCTTGTGCTTTGAACAATAAATGCCAAGCGGCTTTTTTTCCCTTCACGATTAACTGCCTTTTAGAAAGTGCCGCCATTTACCACATGCAAATTTCTCACTTTGTAGATGAGACATGAGTATGAACTCTGGGTGGTTGGCTCTGGTGAATAGAGTCAGAGAGTACTAATTATAAGACTAACACTGCAATCATGATCGATTTGTGAAACTCCCTTAATACAAGATGAGCGAACTCTGTGCAGCAAATCCAGGCAGTAACAATAAATAGGACCTTGCCTTTTGTCTATAGTTTTCTCCATGGATGGGAGTGCAGGTGGGAAACCACAAGTCTTTGAATGTGTAAACTAAGAATACCTGCTACAGTTCTACCAAGCTGTTGGATGAAATTCAGACATCTATCAGTAAAATGGATTTTTAACTTAATTTTATATTTTGAGAACATTGTGAGGGTGCTGGGGATGAATCACCAGGACTACAATGATTTAAACTCTTCAGATAAAATTTTATTTTGGTCATTTTGAAAAAGTCATGATGATAAGTAAATAAATATATTATTAGATAATAGTCAACCATATCTATGGTGGAAATGGAATATTTCTGAATAAAACCTAAGACAAAACTATCATTTTTTGTTAGAATACTAGTAATTTTCACTAATTATAGCAGTTAGAATAGGAAAATGGCATAAATAACTGTAAATATTCTGAGTTCTATTAATATATCAAGTCATTTATTTCTAGCAACTCCCAATAAACAACAACAAAATATCAATAACTTAAAACAAAAATGTCAATGTGACTAAAATTCAGTAGATTTTAGGGGAAAATGTAGTTTTACTTCTGGAGAATAAAGACATATATTTCTATGTTTTAAAAAATTCAAACAAGAATATAAAACTGTGTATAAACATTTCAACAAAATTCCAGCTTTGAGTATGGACACATGCCAAACAGGCATTTAAATGCCATAAAAAGAAATCTGAGCAGTTGGCCAAACCTAATATGGGATTCAAAGATATCACAAATTACTTAAAAATTAACATATAGATGCAGATGACATTTAATGAGTTCCAAACAAGAAATTACTAAAAATAATATTTAATCCCAGTCATATATATTTCTTTGTGAAAACAGAATGCTCACATATGCACTTGTATGCATATGTTTTGATAGTATATTTTATTTTGGAGGTGTCAGTTTTTTTTTCTGAGACTCAGCAGCTCTTGAGTTCTTTGACTGCTAACCAAGGACATAAAGGTGCAGTGTGCCACCACAGACTACTACAGCATGAAAGTAACATTAAGGCAATTATTTCTACTCTTAGAGAAAATCAGTAGTTCTTTTACTATAATAAAAAAATAACTTTATTTAGAAATGAGATACATGCATGAAATTTAAGATATATTGCTGAAAAAATATTTCAAAGACACATAAATTTACTCTGTATACATTAAACCTAGACTTCGTTTGTGTTAGACATTTTACTGATTAATCTGGGTTTTAGACACAAAGGCATAATCAAAATTGTAACACATAATTGTAATTATGCCAACTGTGGTACTGAGACTTTCATATATTTATTCATAAAATTATTTATAATTTTCAATACTTCTGTGTATACTGAGCATAACGGTATTCACATTTCAGATGAGAAATTAAGACACACAGTGTTAAATAAGTTTCATAAGGGGGACATTAATTGAAGAACTCAAGATAAGGCCTGTCAGTCAAAACACAAACAAATAATTCTAAGCAAAAACGTTAGTATACACTCTGGGCACACATACTAGAAGCAAAGCCTTCAATTAAAAAAATCTAACCACATTCAGTTTCTGTAAAAGCAGTAATTAAACTCTGCTTGCAAAGACATATAACTTCAACATTACAGTAAGGTAAATATAAGTGTTTTAAAGTGTCTTTGTTGTTCACTAAAGGTGTCTATGACCCTAAACAACATGCTGTCTCAGTATACTGGGACTTTTCCTCTAGTTGTCTACGAAGTTACTTCAATTTCTAGTGAATAATTAATGCCAAGTGACTGCAGCTTCTCAGTAGTGGGGTACAAAAGTTCAAGGCTCTTTCCATCTGCTCTACAGCAAGGAAGAGGATTGAATACAAAGGGTGCAACCTCTGGGTCACATAGAAGAAGGTGTAAACACAGATCTGTCTTTTCTCATTGAACCTCCTTGCTGACTTTCCATGGAATCATTGTGTTTTAACCAACCTACAGACCTGTAGTGCCTTAAACATGTGGAATATGAAATAAAATGCAAATAATTACTGCCATCATGTCTTCCACAACATATAGAATGTACCTTATCTTTCCAACTGACCTCATGCTTCCAGTTGTCAAACATATTCCTTTGAGATTTGGCATAAGAACAGGAACATTTATTTCCCATACAGTATAGACTAAAATAAGTGTACATTTGAATACAGAAGAAAATTTATATTGATGAACTTTTACTCATTATTGTAGGTTATATGGCATTTTTTGCAAGCAATTTCAATTTACCGTTCTGCACTCCAGAAAAAAAATGGTAAAGGATCGCATAAAGTATTTTATTTGGCCTAAGAATCTACGACTCCAGTTGGTAAATTAAAAATATTGAAGGCTCCCTTTTACTTAATATAAAACAAAATAAATCGCATGTTCTTTATTATTGCACTGGGAAACTAATAGCACAAATACTAATGGATGTAATTTAGTGGGTTTATGTCAGTAATATATATGGTGGGAAAAAAATATCACATTGAATTTGCAACTGTAAATGTTGAAATCCAGATAAGATTTTTTATTTTATCTAACTTTTAGGGAAGTTTGACCAGCCCAGTTACAAGAAATGAAGAGTTTTGGAAGATGCTGAAGACAAAATAAATTCAAAATATCTATTAAATACTATGGAGAGTTTCCTCCTTTCAATTTTTAATATGAATTATCATTAATGAATACATGAAACTTCAAATATGATATCAACTCTCATAATCATATGTAGTATCTTTTGACTCTTTACTTAGAAAATACACAAGTTTATATAGGATTCCATAATTCTAATATGTACAAGCAATATACTTTTAGTAAATGCACATATTTTCTCTACATGTTGTCACTGTTATTATTATTGGCATGTATACATAGTAGCACCATATAAAACTCTGTGTATTTTCATGTGTTCATTTGCTTGTATAGGTGTGTTTCAGAATGTTTGTATATGTGTGTGCAAGCCAGAGAACAACCTTGGGTGTCATTCTCGGGATCAGAATAAACCAACTTTGAAGCATGATCTTCTTAAGGCCAGGAGTTGACTGATTTGGTAAAACTATCTAGTCAGTAAAATCCAGGGCTCTTCCTGTCTCTTACTCCCAGCCATCCTTGGGTTATAAGATGGTGCCATCAATCTGGACATCTTAACATGTGTTCTCAGGATCCATCTAATTTTCCATGTCTGTAAAAATTAAATGTATCATCTAAGGTATCCCTCAACCCTCTCTTTTATTTTTTATTTATCAAAACATGCAGGGTCTTTAATCAACATTTAATCGTAAGGGGAAGAAAATGCCTAGGACAAATATGTGGTAAAATTCATGAGAAACAAAACTTAAAATAATGAAAATCAGTACAGTGTGGGTTTGTACCTACTAGATCCCTGTGGAGCAGCCCTGTAACAAAGAGGTTTGCTTCCCAGGCTCTCATTATGAAATTTCTAAACTGCAGCACTCAATCAAAACACTAAATATTTAATTGGCATAATGTCAGTTACAGGAAAGAGGAAGAAAAGAACAAAGGTAGATACAATTCTTTGATAAGTGAAGCCTCAGCAGATGTTTATAGACACACAAAAATTTTGTTTTAGTTTAAATTTCTAACCCAAGTAAATTTTAACATCTCATTACCTGTCCTATAATTTATTCTATCATTGATACAGCTGTTTCAGCTAACAATGCAGATATAATATATATGCATATTTATATGTGAAAGTTTTATTTTCTCACAAACAAAATGTGACATATATCTCAGAAATTATACAGGTTGTCATCAACTATTTTGTGTAGGTGCCATCACAGAACAACTCCAAAAACTAATCAACTGAAAGAAAAAAGTATTTCTTCTGGAAGTTGTAAATATTTAGATGATGTATTTTTAGAAACATGGCAGCATTTGATCAATTTTAAAATTATCTTATTTTAAATTTGTATTCTGAATTTATTACCATTTATTGGGTTGCTAAATTTCTTTCACTCGTCCTTTCTCTTTTCTATGTTTAATTTTATTTCATCTTCCTTTCCTTTGGTCAAATTGTCCTTTTTGCTTTTTGCTTCTGGCTTTTCTTTTGTTATGACAAATAGAGCTAATTTTATATCCATCAACAGCTCATATTTACCTTATAAGCTTCTGTTTTATACATTCCCCCCCCAGATTTTCAGACAAGTACTCTATTACATCATTATCAGCCCACATTCTACCCATCCAAGCTCTTCAATGGCATCTCCTCTTCCACTACCTTCACTAATATTCTTTCTCTCTCTCTCTCTCTCTCTCTCTCTCTCTCTCTCTCTCTATATATATATATATATATATATAGTGTTTTAATGACTACTTTTTTATTTTTCAATATGTCAGCAGTATTATGAGGTAGATGTACTAATTGCTTTGTACCTGATGTAACTAAAGTTCTTAAGAATTAAATGAACAAAGGAAATACTAAAGTTCTTAAGAATTAAAAGAACAGACAAAGGAAATACATCATAGTTAACAATGTGTTAACTAAATGTTCTCATGTCTCTGTTTGCTGCATTGTGTAAGATCTGAAGTTAATTATTGTTGTGCAATGTGGCCATTAGTTTCCATGATGCTTTAAATTGGAACCATGCTGTCTTAGGAAAGCAGTTTTCAAATAGTAACCTTGAAAATATCCCTAGCTGTAGCTGATGATGCCATCTGGGGCTTCACACAGATCCCTGTACTCTTTTACTATGTTATTTGATAACATTGCTTTAGCTAAGATGTAACTGATGCTCTGAAAAAGACAGAAATAAAAAGAATTTTTGAAAGGCTCTGAGTGAACTTTCAATTTTTTTTCATAGAGACATGAGGGAGGTAACCTAATATTATGAATATTTTATTTAAGATAATTTTCAGTATTTAGAAACAGGACACAAAAGATCTAGTTCCAAAAATATAACTGGTTATGAAAACAATGAGTGGCATACCTCTGTTTATAGGTCTGAATTATATTTATTCTTCAGTTGTCTTTCCTTTTAGAAATAGATAATAAACTCAATACTATTTTTAAAGGTTTTTTAGTCTTCTTAAGTTAAATACATTTTATTTTCCTTTTTCTTTAGGATTTCATATATGAATAATGTATTTATATTATTGCCTAAAATCTGTCCTTACTCCACACTTCTTATCATGGCCTCTTATTCTTTAAACATTATTTATTTAATGTATACTGGTGTTTTACTTGTATATATTCTGTGTGAGGGTGTCAGATACTCTGGAACTGGATTTACAGAGAGAGTTGATGGCTGGGAATTGAACCTGGGTCCTTTGGAAGAGCAGCAGTGCTCTTAACTGCTGAGCCATCTCTCCAGCCCCTATATATTTTTTATAAATAAATACAGACTGTTGATTTAGTGTCCCTCATATATGTTCAGAGCCCATCTCTGGTAATTTGATTTGCATCAGAAAAAATTCATTAGAGGAGACCACACAGGTCAAATTCAGAGAACAATGGAATGTATTATAGCCAACTTCAATTGACAATTCTGTACCATATAATACCTATACCTAAGCCCAACTTAATTGACAATTCTATACCATATAATACCTATACCTAAGTCTCAGGGAACATAAAAGTAGGAAAGATATCAAAGAGCTAGTGAACTGCAGTGTCTACATATGAAGGGAAGTTGTACCAGGATATCTTAATAATATGATTGCCTAAAGAAGACCAGTAAATGGACAATACTTGTGTATGCTTTCACAACCACTATAAGTTCATAAATAAAACACCCTGTTGTGTGTGGTTGAAACTACTTTATTGTAGTTGTCTACTGCTTCTGCTCACTCTTACACTCTTTTCACCCCTCCTTTCCAAAGATCTCTTAGCACTGGATGACATCAATGTCCTATTTAGAGCTGAGAATTCCACACCATTTTCTTCTCCGCTCCTAGGCAAGTTGTGTATTTCTGGGTTAAGCATCTACTGCAAAGAGAAGACTCTAATGAAGGCTGAGAGAAAAGGATAAATATATGGGAATACAAGTAAATCATTAGGAATTAGTTTAATACTATACCCATTTATTAGAGTACTAGCAATAAATGTCTCCTACAGTTTCCAACTTGTTCAGACTCAAATTCTAGACCAATGATAGTACCAAGCTTTATTTCATCTTGTTTGGTAGGGTATGAATTCATTCAGAAAGTGGTTGGTTACTCCTGTGATGTTAATGGCACTATTGCACCAAGGATCATGACTTGAAAGACCAGTCCTTATTGTAGCTTGCAATGTTCACAGCTTTATAAGACTATTGATTTCACCTCTTCTCAGGTAGCATGTATAAAATGTCTGCCTACCATCAGGAAATCTAACCAATAAGGAAAAACTTCCCAGTTCAGTATTGGCTTGATATGTCCTTGTCCTGTGAATTCTTTATGTGGTTGTTTTTCTTTTTTCAAAAATACTGCCTTAGGCCTTGTATTGGTGTTGAACACCTTTAATCCCAACATTCAGGAGACAGAATCAGGCAAATATCTTTGAGTTTAAGGCCAGTCTGGTTTACAGAGCTTGTCTAGAACAACCAAGGCTACACAAAGAATTCTTATCCTAAAAACTATATATTAGATATGTAGGTAGATGATAGATAGATAGATAGATAGATAGATAGACAGACAGACAGACAGAAAGATTTATGGTCTTAGAATCAGTTATGGAGGGTGAGCAGTAGCTTATGGCAATAGCATTCTATGGGGCATCATTGACAACTTCTAAAAAACATTTCTGGTGATTTTTTTGAATTGTTAGTCATTTATGTCTATTAGGTGTATTTTTACCCTGCTACAAGGTAACTTTATTTAAAGGCATTTAGTATATGTATACATACATATACTAGGGCGCTTATAAAATATTAGAATCCATACGCTGTTTTAAAAAGGTCTTTAGTGTTAGTTATGTCTCCACATATTTGAAAGTAAATAAGGCACAAATTTGATTAGGAAATGAAGGGGGTGGTTAGATCTGTATTAAACTGGGGAAGGAGGATGAATACAATTAAAATACATAGCATGAAATTCTCTTATAGTTAATAATTAATAGAAATTGAATTCCCAGGAATAATATATATATATATGCACACACATATATATATTATAATGTATTTTAAACCAATTATTCTTTGTATAATAAGGGAAAGTTAATAATAATGGGGAATTGGTTGACAGACCCAATTATATATTAAACAGAATCATATGCTTTGATATTGAAACCATGGGAGTAAAAAAAATAAAAGTCTATTTACTTTTGCTCATTTCTGAATGATATAAAGGGACATTATTGCTAATTATAGGGCTGTAATGTGTAAATTATTGACTGTTGGTCTCCAAATTCTTATGGAAGTTAAGCTGTGAATTCTCTGAGTCTCTTATACCCAGGAGTCTGAGTCATTACACCCTGTCAATTTCAAATCCAGCGTCAAAATGATCTCCACTGTTCTCATAAATTTACAAGCCACATTCGCTTATCATAGTATTCTTCTCTCCTGAAAATTTGCCCATCCACTCCATTTCAAATCTTCATATATTGATTGAAACTTTGATTTACTTGGTCTCAATATTTACATTGCCCTCCTCCTTTTAGTGTGCATTTCAACATTGCATTCTTAGATTCGTTTTCATATTAACTGTGTGCCTAAAACTCAGATCGAACTAAATTAAACTATGTACCATCTTGTTTTCTTTTCTTACACTCACAATTTGAGAGAAATTTAAGATAATATATAAAACATATTCCAGGACAGATTGCTAGTTAATTCATTCTCCACTTATGTGAGAGTGTTAAATCTCCCTTGGTTCCTCTTTTTCATGCTCTACCAAGAAAAAAAGTGTCCTTTTTTCAGAAAGAAAGCAAGTTCATTATAAGGATCTGTTTAAGTTGCTATCAAGAGATCCATCACCAGACCTCACTTGTTTTGTTTTCTAAAACTTATTTGACACTGGAAATACATGGGAAAACTGACTCAATTAATTTTCTTATACACTTTACTTAAGAGACATTTTAATTACATAAAATACAGTTTTTATTGTAATGGCAAAACAGAAGAAAAATCATAGATTCTATGGAAGAAACACAGGTCCTATTTTAGACTAGACAGTTAAATTGTAACTATATTGTAAAGAAGCAACACTTAAAATTGTTACTGTAGAGTTAACAAAAACAACCAGCTGGACAGTGGGAGGAAAAGCATAAGCAGAAAATGAGGCAGTGGGGAGAAAATGTCTGAAATGTTTTTTTTTTCAGAAAAGGAAAGATATTTTTTGTCATACCGTAGGATGTTTAAAATGCCAGTGTGAATGGAGTGCACTAAGAGCAAGAGTGGCATTTGGTGCCATGAACAATTATCCTGGGTAAAACTCCAGTAAAAAAAAAATGTCGACTAATATGCTGATCTGGTCACAAGCAATGGATTTTAATACATTATTTCTCCCATGAGCAAAGTGCATGTTTTGTATTTGCTATGATTCATGGTGGTCCTGGTGAAAGACCCCCGAAGAGATGCTTTCACGGAAGGGAGACCCGTACCCAAGGAACAGCGAGACCACGAACTTGGATGCAACAGCAAGAGGCTTTTATTGGTAACATGCGGGTACCCGGGCGTCTCAGTCTCGGGGAACTGAGCGCGCCGAGCTGGGGACTCAGGGGTTCTTTTATAGCAAAAAGCGCGGGACAGAAGGGAGAAGCTTAGTAACAGGACCCTGATTGGACAATTTAAATGAGGCTAGGGTTCGGGGCAATTGAGGTTTTTCTTGGAACTCTAGTCTTGGCCCTGTCCGAGGAACAATCGGTTTCTGTGTTTGCTCAACCTTGCTGAGCGGGCCATCTGGCCGCCTGTGTCCTTGGGCTGAGCTTCCTTTTGATAGGCAATGACTATGCAGCTGTGGAGGAACGGAATTTTCCATAAGCCTCAGCTTTCAGCTGCCTGTTAGACTGGGCCAGGGTCTTTCATTCCCCCATTGCTCCTGTAACTGAATGGAATCTTTCATTCAAGGGTTTCTGCTATTTCGAGATCCCTCTGTTTTAGTTGCTGGTACTGTTGGGTTAAGACCAGGGATTGTACGACCGACAACCTTTCTTTTATGAATTGGGTCAGTCTGTTTAAGATGCATGGCCCAAACATCAGAATCAAAAGTATAATGATCAGGGGTCCCAATCCTCCCCCACCAGATCACATAGATCATAATACAGGGTGGGGAAGGTGTCTGTCAGAGCCCCAAGTTGGGAACTCAGGTTTGCAGTATGTCCCGTCCCCAGATTGGTTATCACCCAAGTAATATTGAATACTCGGTGAGGACTTCCCTCAATAAGGGGAAAGGTAAGCATGAAGCATAAGAAGGCAATCAAACAACTCGGGGGAGTCTTATCTTTAGAGGATTTTGAGTGCGTTGGGCCTTCCATCCTGGGTCTGAATCCTCAGGGGAGGCAGCTTTCACATGCGAGGCGTGTATCCAAGCAGCAATCCCGTCCACCTTGAGAGCAGTAGGGGTGGTCAACAGGACAGTGTATGGTCCCTTCCAGCGGGGTTCAAGGTTCTTAGCCTGGTGACGTCGGACCCAAACGCTGTCTCCCACGTGATAGGAGTGGGGGACGATAGGGCGTCTCCTCTGGTCTCGGTAGGCTTGGGCCAGGGGCTTCCAGACTTCCTGCTGGACCAGCTGGAGTGCCTGCAGGTGAGCTTGAAGAGAGGGGGAATTGGCATGGTCAGAAATATCTTGGTCAAAGAACTGAACAAAGGGAATGGTGGTTCCATATAAAATTTCAAAAGGAGTGAGGCCATGGGGGCCCGGTGTATTTCGGGCACGATAGAGGGCAAGGGGGAGCAAGAGGACCCAGTCTTTAGTGCCAGTTGCAAGCGATAATTTAGTTAAAGTCTCCTTAATGGTTTTATTCATTCGTTCTACCTGTCCTGAGCTTTGGGGTCGGTAAGCACAATGTAATTTCCAGTCAATCCCCAATAAAGTGGCCACAGACTGACTTACCTGAGAAACAAAGGCAGGCCCGTTGTCTGTCCCCAATACCTGTGGCATTCCGTAACGGGGGAAGATTTCTTCAAGAAGTTTCTTGGTGACCACCTTTGCCGTCTCATGCTTGGTAGGGTAAGCTTCAGTCCAACCCGAAAAGGTGTCAACAAAAACCAGGAGGTACTTGTATCCATATTTTCCTGGTTTGATTTCTGTGAAATCTATTTCCCAATGCACCCCAGGCCGGTGCCCACGAGCTCGAGTCCCCATGGGTAGCTTTAGCCTGGTCGCATTTACGCGGGCGCAGGCGTCACATCGCTCAGTCACTTGTTTTATTATTTCTTCTGTTCCCAACAGGTGGCGGGTATTTTCCTCCCGGGCTAATAGTTCTCGCATTTTCCTGGAGCTCAAATGAGTGAGTTTGTGTAGGCTGCTAATCAGATATCTAGTCATTAGGCGGGGAAGGACAGTCAGGAACATGTAGAAAGGAGTGCATCACCTTACCGGTCGCTAGGTGGAGCTGGCGGTCCGTGGTCCATCGATATTGTTTCCCGCCGGTGGCCCCTTGTACCCAGGTGGTTCGGCGGCTCAGGGGGCTGGGTGACCAGTTTAGAACAGAGTGTTGGGCCCCAGTGTCACCAGGAAGGTGACCGGACGCCCCCCCTACTGGTATGGTTATCCGGGGCTCAGGGGGGGCTCCTGGCCCTGACCTCCCTAATCTTCGAGGCTCAGGAGGTCGGAGGTCTGAGAACGGGGTTTGGGTCTTTGAAAGGTCCTTCGTTGTTTCTTGGGGCACTCACGTGTGTCCTTTTTCCTTGCAGTATGCACATTGGTCTCTTTCTAGGCGAGGCCCCCTTTGTCCCTCTCTCTGCCTATCCTGTCTCTGCTCTGCGACTACTGTGGCCAACAGTTTAGTCATTTCTCTGTTACGCTTCTTGTCCCTCGCTATCTCCCTCTCTTCAGTTTCCTGTCTCTGACGATCTGCCCTCTCTTGATCCTCTTTTCTCCATCTCTCTTCCCTCTCTTTCTGGGTTTCTCTCTTGTTAAAGATATGCTCCGCCTCTCTTAATACATCTGGTAGAGTATAACCCTGTAAATTTTCCAGCCGCTGTAATTGGTTTCTGATGTCGGCAGCCGACTGCCAGATGAAAGACATGGTCAGGCCAGTGGCTTGCCCGGGGTCCTCAGGGTCATATGGGGTATACATTCTGTAAGCTTCCTTAAGTCTTTCTAAAAATGCGGCTGGCGATTCCTCTGCCTTCTGAACTATCTGCCTTACCTGGGCCAAATTTGTAGGGCGCCTACCCGCCCCTCGGAGACCCGCTACAAGCAACTGGCGATAAAGACGTAGATGGGTCCTACCTGCCTCAGTGGTGAAGTCCCAGTCGGGGTGGTCAAGGGGGAAAGCAGCATCAATTTCATTTGGAAGCTGCGTAGGTTGTCCATTTGCCCAAGGAACATTCTTCCGGGCTTCAATAAGGACCCGCTGTTTTTCCTCCGAAGTTAGGAGGACCTGCAAAAGCTGTTGGCAATCGTCCCAGGTGGGCTGATGGGTAGTGAGAACCGACTCTAATAGATCCGTCAGTCTCACGGGGTCTGCTGAAAAGGAGGGGTTATTATTTTTCCAGTTATAAAGATCGGAGGCAGAAAACGGCCAGTATTGTAATTGGCCATCGTGGCCTGTCCGGAGGGGCAGGGTGGTAGAATCCGGAGCAGGCTGCTCCCTGCGGCCTCGCAGTCTGGAGGCCATAGGTGAGGGCTCCGGGTCGGTAGGAGGCAAAGGTTGGGCCTTAGCTGCTGCCGCTGCCGGCTGACAGGGAGGAGGGTCATAAACTAGTGCTTCCCAGGTAACTATATAGGGAACTTGGTCCGGATGGCCGTGGGGCCCAGGATCCATGACTTTCTCCTTCACCTGGAAGATAATTTGAGGGTTAAAGGTGCCATCTCGTGGCCAGCCAACATTAAAAGTTGGCCATTCGGGAGAGCAAAAGGTGATCCATTTCTTCTTGCGCACATCGACAGACTGGTTATGAGCGTACTCCTGAACCTGTTGCCAATGTGAAAGGGTCAGACTGAGCGGAGTGGTAACTGTCTGGCCCATTTTCTCGAGAGCGATGACAAACGACACTAAGACGGACGAACAGATAAGAAACAAAAACAAACAGATTTTCGCTGCGCGGCTTTGACATAAAGTCAAAAGCAAAAATTCAGATGGGCTTGGGGACGGGCGCCTCGTGCTCCCGTCCTCGTCCCCTACAAGGATGGAAAATCCCTCAGTCAGTGGGACTTCCCCAAACAGACGGGGCAGATTCCTAGACATCTACCCCTAACCCAGATGAGTCCTTAAGGACTCCAGACGCTACCAGGACGTCTCCTGGAGCTGCGGTCGGGAGTATGAACTCGTCAGTTCCTCCTCGGTGCCACCAGATACAGATGCATACAGATGTATACTACAGACGCAGGCGCGAGAAAATAGCAGGCAAAGACAGACAGCTGACAACAGAAATTGAGTCCGGACAATTCTTACCTCCCAGAAGTGGGTCGGTGGTCCCTGGGCGGGGGTCTCAATCCCGGATGAGCCCCCAAATGAAAGACCCCCGAAGAGATGCTTTCACGGAAGGGAGACCCGTACCCAAGGAACAGCGAGACCACGAACTTGGATGCAACAGCAAGAGGCTTTTATTGGTAACATGCGGGTACCCAGGCGTCTCAGTCTCGGGGAACTGAGCGCGCCGAGGTGGGGACTCAGGGGTTCTTTTATAGCAAAAAGCGTGGGACAGAAGCGAGAAGCTTAGTAACAGGACCCTGGTTGGACAATTTAAATGAGGCTAGGGTTCGGGGCAATTGAGGTTTTTCTTGGAACTCTAGTCTTGGCCCTGTCCGAGGAACAATCGGTTTCTGTGTTTGTTCAACCTTGCTGAGCGGGCCATCTGGCCGCCTGTGTCCTTGGGCTTAGCTTCCTTTTGATAGGTAATAACTATGCAGCTGTGGAGGAATGGAATTTTCCATAAGCCTCAGCTTTCAGCTGCCTGGGCCAAGGTCTTTCACTGGCTCATGGCACTGCAGGATTATCATCTCACCATCTAGAGACTACACATAGAAATTCAGAATAATGTTGTGAAGTCAAGTAGTGTAACTGTATTTGTACTCCTGGGTGATACTACACCTGTTTTTGCTCACCCTTTTAGTCTTGTACTGTGAAATTCATGTGTAATGAATGGAATATGAAAAAAATTTGTATTGAAGTTTATACTTACTTCTGATTAGAAATGCTAGCATTCAATAATATTTGGTAAGTATTCCTTGAAGTCTCTTCTCTTCTTTTTATTCGCCAAAACAGTATCAGAACAGAACTGAAACAGTACTCACAGAGTGAAATAGGAAGCCATTGCATAATCAGTCAGCAGCTTGTAGAATTGGGTGCAGGTGGGGCTGTTTACAACCAGAAGCAGTTTTGAAAGGCTACATTCAGCAACCCAATTCTCCCTTGCCTGGATTTTGGTTACAATGTGAATTTTCTTTCCTTAGAATTTTTTTTACTGTTCAAGGACAGTTTGGATTGCTTAAATATCAAAAACAGAAGTACTAAGTTAGTAACAACATGAAATAAATTAAACAGAGTTTATTGAACAGTTCATTACAAAAATTCAAAAATGTTTAGGAAATGAAAACAATGACACTTTATTCCCTAAAGGTGCATAATAAGACAAGAAGAAACATTACAGGCATTTTGACGAAGGGGACTTCCTCTGTTTATGTAATTATTTTCATATTTGTAAATTCAAAGCTGCCAAATCAGTTAACCTGGATGGTCTTCTCTCTTTGAATTAATTTCATAATTCTTTACAATGTGAATCTTAGTAAGGATTGTAAGCAAAAAGCAGTATCAGCTTTTCTAAAGAATCACCCTCTGTTTACTGTACATAGTATGATTTCTTAGCCAGGAAAAATATGTGCATCTAGACAAAGGCAAACAATCTCTTTTATCTTCCTGCATTTTCCCTAAATTCCTTCCTCACATCTTTCCTCTCTGCCTCCTTCCTGTCATTCTTTTTTTTATTGTCCCCAGACTACTTTTATTCAATACATCTTCAACTTACAGTAATAAGTTCCTAAATGATGAATAATCACCCTTACTCTGCTCTTTTGCAAATTTTAGTAAAATTCAGATTGCGAATCTCTCATTTCATTTAATTTTCTAGCCCACATTCTGGAAACCAGCAGGTTTTTTTGTAGTTGCCAGTAACTACCTTTTGTATTCTGCACAAAGATTGCTTTTTAGACAACATAATACATTTCAGATTATAGCAGAAAATGAACAGCATTCATTTGCCACAGAGATCACAAAATTTAAAACACATTAGGTGTTTCCTTGATCACTCTGTTTATGATGCTTGTTTCAAAGTATCTCAATAGATTTACAATGAAATGTTGTCTGACTTGCTTTGTTAAAAGGTATATGAGCAAGGGAGGTAATAGGAATAGGGATTAAGCCTCAGATACAAGCTGAGTTAAAGATATTTGGCCCAGAACTACATGGCTGAGAAAACTTATCATGTTAAACATGAACCTAAATAGTTCATGTTTCTTTGGGTACATATTAATCTTATTTTATTATTATCATCTTTTGGAGAGGTAATTAAACTTATAATAGATATATTAAAATCAATGTATTTTCATAATTCTTTATAGTGTGAATCTTAGTAAGGATTGTAAGCAAATTTTGAATTGAAATATGTTTTTTCAAATGTTGCCTCCAAAGCAACCCAAAGTTATAATGATTTCACAATGTATAAGAGTAAAATTAAAATAAATTTCTTCTTTATTTGTGAGACAAGTCTGTACACAATATTTCAAAGGCAAGAATACACATTAGTTCCTTCTCTAAACACTGCCTCATTTCTTTTCTACGAGGAAGATATGTTAAATCAAGCAGTAAGAACTTAGTATATTCTCTGAGCGAGGTTTAACTGTGAGCAATGGTATTACTTTCCTGTGAAAGGAGCAAGCACTTTCTCTGCTACGTTCTAACATCTGACTCCCACCATCAAGGTCTTTTTCTCTTAGGACATCAATATCTACACAGCTGGTTAAGTAATAAGTAAAGGGTCTTTTCTATAGAGCCAATCATCTCAAATTTGAGAAGGAACCTTAAAATCACAGTCTCATGCAAGATTTAAAATAGAAGGCCTCTACTCATGGAACAGTAGTTGCCTGCTTACATGAGTGCCAAAGGATATCTCATTATTGTTGGCTAATATCCAATGTTTAATAGCAACAGGGTAACAGATACATTAGAAGATATTAATTATACTTTGAGCAAATTTAAGTAAAGATACCAACATAAGCTGATTATGGCACTAGGCAATGTGATGGGGATGCACAAAATAAGGGATAATAGTCATCACTACTCAGAAGGAATAATTGCTATCTGCTTACTATTTTCAGGCATGTTCTAGGTAATATGCAAAATGACATCTGTTTAAATCACAACTATCATTTTTGTTTGTATCAAGAGACACTTGGGATATGCTGTGAATCAAACAGAATGACAACAAAATATGTGCTTGCCCTGAAAAGTCTATTTATAAATAACATTCATCAAAACTAACTGCATATAAATTTGGTAACCTTTTAACCTATAAATTATGAGCACATAACTAATATAATATCACTGAACAAAATTGGCTACATTATAAGAATATTTTCAAATAGTTTTATAGATCTTCTATTATATATGTGTGTTTTTATGTAATTAATAATGGATAATTAATATTGAGGTAGTTATTAATTTGATAATCAGTGTCTTGGGACATAGGGGAAACTGTGCTTAAGGGATAAATTTGATTTTGTTTCCTGTTTTAAAGCCTTTAGTCTTTAAAGTTACATATCAATGTTTCCAAATGCTGGAGTTTTTTAATAGGAATTCAGGTTGATATAGTTTTATTCACTCTGTCGCTTTACAAAAATGCCAGGGGGTTTTCAAATCCTAATAATATTGTCATGAAGTAAAACAAGTAAAAAAAAATAAGATGTTAATGCTTCAAGAAATACCCAAATAATTTCACTTACTAAAGCTTCAAAAATACTAAACTCATTGCAACAAGATGAAACACAAAATTTGATGCATCTGAAAATAAAAAAAACTGGGCAATATAGATTTTAGGAAGTAATATGTAAATAATACTTTTCAGTATATAAGTATGAAATCACAAGTACTTAATGTAGATTATTCCCTTCCAAATCATGGTGATACTTTACTCACAGTATTCGTGCAGTACACTCTGTATCTTAAATTACGCTTCATTGTTTTAGAAAGCTTTTTAAAATTGGAAAATGATATATTCACAAGATACAGATAAACCATTCTTGAGAATACACAAAAAAACTGTGTATCATACTACAGAGACATCAATGTTCATTGCTGTTCTCTTCATAAAAGACAGAAATTGGAAATCTGCACAGTTGTCGGTGAATTGAAGAATGGATAGTGAAAAGGTAATATATTTACACAAAATAATTTTTTCAGTTTTTATGAAAAAAAAACTTATGAAATTTGCAAGCAAATAGGTGGAACTACAATCATTTTGGGCAAGGTAACCCAGACATAGAAATAAAGCATTGCATGTTTTCTCTTATATTATGTTAGCTTTTAAATTCGAGAGATGAGTATTTCGAAAACAATAACCACATGATTATGGTGAGGAACTTGGAAGGGATAGAAAATATTTCAAATTAAAAATAGGGAATATAAAATATAGTTTTACAATTAAAGTGAAAAATAGAATAGGAAGATTGAATGGAGAAGGGAATAATAGTGACCATTGCAAATTAAATACTAAAGACCTGCTGAAAAGGCATATGAACATCTGCTACAAAAGAAGCATGCATATATATGCATATATATATATATATGAATGAAAGTAACTTACCTTGAGTTACTTATAACGAGGGAAATAATGTTTCATCTATACAGCTTATACCACCAAGTAAAATACTGATTGCTTGGAAATAGTTATATGTTGATGAGTCACTGGTCAAAGGGATCTTACAAATTCCACCTAAATATCACAGGCTATTGATAAACTTATTGGGGACTTTTTTACATCATGATGTCCAGACACTATGGCAGAAGACATCACTTGCTTATGCTGCCACATGTGGAAAAACAGACATGGGATTCAACTAGAATCTTCACATCTGTTGACTTTCATTCATGGTACTTCAAGATATTATGTATGCTAATTCTAATGCATAAAGATATTTATTGGTTGGTAATACATGTTATAATAGAAAGTAAATTAGATATAAAACTTGCACTCACCAACATGGGATAGATAATATTTTCCCTGGATTGCCAGATACAAATGGACTGAACATTGCCAATGTAATTCTAACTAAGTAATTTTCCTAATTGTTTATATTTTTACTATCTTAGTGTTAAAACTTTTCCTTTTTTACTTACACTAGAAGGGGGAAATGATACAGGATATTTGTTCATAGACTTCTAGACTGTCAATAAAGTTTAACTTGAAACAGACAGTAGAGTCAGATATTGTCTGACCAGAATTAGTCATAGAGATTTTGGAAAACTCAGGATACGTACAGAGAAACACAGGAAGTAGTAGAGGAGTTTAGAGGGACTCATAAACTTTATTGGATCTGGAAAGGATAGAGTTAATCACTCGTCACATCTCTGCCACTTATCTTATCGATTAGTTTTTCAACATGATATCTGACTCCAGAGTTTTATTAATAATAAAAGTTTAGATAACTCTTCTCTTAACTTATCATATTCATGTAAGTATGTGTTTGGTTTAATGAAGAATAGGAAATGTAGGTATACCAATAACAAAAATTGAAAGAGTTCCAAAATACAGTTTCCAGTGATACTAAAAGAAAATTTAGCAAGAGATAGTCTTTGTCATTTTTTATACTGTTTTACTTCTTTGTTTCTGATGAAAAGACCTGAGATTGCTTAAGCTACAAGGAATATGAATCTGTTGGTAAAAAATAGCTTGGAGATAGGCTATAGGTGATCAGAGAACTTAAGCAAACTCAATAAGATCCATTGTCATTACTGCTGATTATAACTCTTGAAAGCTGTTTGACAAATTAAAAGAAGACCATCTCCAAATTCTTTTGGGACTGTAAGAGGGCAGAGAGAGCAAATACATTAGGAATTAAGAATGAATAAAATTGACCAGCTACATGCCTCAGTGTATAAAATTAGTTGCCATTGAAATACAATGAGCAGATACTGCTGTCAGATTTCAAAGCTAAAGGAGAGATACAACTCTCAAAATTATTTTATTGCCTTCATGCAAGCACCAAGGAACACAGGCATAAGCATGCATGGTTGCATGCACTTGAGTATTTATGTGCATATACACATGCATGTGGACAAAAACACACACATACACACATACACACATACACACACACTCTCACACTCACAGAAAGATTTAATTTTTCCCTGCAATTTAGACCCTAAGCCTTCATCCTACTGATATTTTAAGCCTATGATTCAGACCAGAGTTTCAAAGTACTTCCATCAGACTGAATCCTCCAGTTCAATTTTGTCTAGGTGGCAAGACATATTTTTGGTACTTCCTACTTTGTTGTTTGCCTAGTATCCTCTCATCTGCTCTACATTGTCTGTAAAAGGAAATTTACATGGAAGTTCACTGGCATAATAATCTACTAAAATATTTTATTTGTCAAAAGCATATGGACAAGAAGTAAAATATATATTGTTAACATTTATTTTTAAATATACTAGGAAAATGCAACTTTTATTAAATTAATAATTCCAAACAAATTTCTACAGTTTTCCAAATGTGTTATTCAAACCCCAAATTAGGCTTATGTATTCCTGACTTGGGAACCATTTTCAAGTACAAAGTAGTATGATGTCTTAAACACTATGTTCACTGCATTTCATCAAGTGATAATTCTGTGGTGTGTCCACTAGAGGGAGAATGATGTGGAAGGAACAATCTACATTTAGTGTGTCAGTGTGCTATGAACAAAGACTGCCTGCATATGTTTGAATTTGGTTAGAATACATTCTCCAAAGTTCATATGTTAGTTACTAAATTGATCCTTATGGCAACATTGTTTGGGTTCACACCTAATTGGGAGGACAGTACATAACAGAAATAATGCCTAATGAAGTTATGGGAATGTGTATTATGCTATTATATGACCTAAGGTAATCAGAGAGATCTCATTCCTGTTATTTCATGCTTTCAAAACCATTACTCACATTTTCTGGTGAAGGGGATAATGCAGCAAGCCATTTCTACCAAAGCTGAGTAGGACCCAGTGCAACACCATAAGACCTCAGGAATTCAAACCAGGGGGCCACTTCACGTTTGTGGCCAGACAAAAAGAACAGCAAAGTATGAGATGTTACTCAGTTCCTTTCCTGCATTTATTTGACAAAATCTTTAGTGCACAGGTCTTCCAAGCAGAATATATATCTGCTGGTATAGTCTGAAGATTGCCACCTTATCGAGGAGAAAATTAAATTAATCTTTTTTATTTTTTATTATTTATTTTTAAATTTAAATTAGAAACAAGGTTGCTTCACATGTAAATTCCAGGTCCCTCTCCGTTTCCTTCCCCTCCTCCCGTACCCTCCTCCCACACCCTCCAATATGCCCTCATTTCCCCAGGGAGTGTGAGACCCTCCATAGGGGTGTCCATCGTCTGTCATTTCATCCAGGGCAGGGCCTAGACCCTCCCCCAAGAGTTCAGGGTGAGAGTGCATCTCACATTGTTGGATGGGAGTTAAAAGTCCATTTGTATACCCAGGATAAATACTGATCTACTGCCCAAGGCTCAATAGATTACCTTAGGCCTCCTCACTGACACCCACATTCAGGGGGTCTTGATCAGTCCCATGCTGGATTCCCAGGCATCAGCCTGGGATTCAAGAGCTAACCCTTGTCAGGTCAGCTGTTTCTGGGGGTTAAACAAGCCCAGTCTTAATCCCTTTGGTCATCAGACCTCCCTCTCTGTTACTGGCTTTCTTGCTTTCAGCTCAGTGCTTAGCCATGGGAGTCTGCCTCTTCTTCCACCAGACACTGAATGAAGGTTCTGTTTCCCAGACTCTCTGGCCATGGGATTGTAGGCTGGCACTCAACAGATCTATGTCTAAAATCCATATATGAGAGAGTACATGCCATGTTTCTCTTTTTGTGACTGGGTTACCTTGCTCAGGATGGTTTCTTCTAGTGCCATTCATTTGTCTACAAATCTCAGGATTCCATTGTTTTTTCTGCTGAATAGTACTCCATTGTGTAAATGTACCACATTTTCTCTATCCACTCTTTGGTTGAGGGGCATCTAGGTTGCTTCCAAGTTCTGGCTATTACAAATAATGCTGCTATGAACATAGTGGAACAGACATCCTTGTTGTATGAATGGGCATCTTTTGGATATATGCTTAAGAGTGGAGTTAATTATAAAATTAATCTTATAAATGCATACACATATAAACTCGGGGTCTTATCAAGATGACCATTAAAATTAACCTTTATGCATGCATACATGTATATACATATACATGAAACACAAATACACAGATAGGGTGGGAGACACTTTGTGACATATGTTTGTGACAGCAACAAGCTATACTAAGCACATTCTTCTTTAGTAAACAACCATTTGAAAAATACAACCATATCATGAAGAGTTCAGAGAAAATAGTAAGAAATATCTGTACTGGCCTAATGAATACACTATAGAAGAATCTTATAAAGATTCAGAAGAAAATAGCTATACAGAAATCCATAGTTTCTTAGAAATTTCCTAAGCAGTCATAATTTGCTATGTATGTTACTGAGACATGAATAACAAAGGGCAGGATGGTAAAGTCCTATGTACTATGCTATACAACAACAAAAGGCTTAAGAGGATTATGCGTGTGTCTTAGGTTTTGAAAAAGGAAGAGTTAAAAACGGCAAATTGCTGTCAATGGTATTTTTGATTTTAGCCATTCTGGCCAGTGTAAGATGGTATCTCAGAGTTGTTTTGAGTTGCATTCCCCTGATGGCTAAGGATATTGAACACTTTCTTAAGTGTCTTTCAGCCATTTTAGATTCCTTCACTGAGAAGTATCTATTTAGTTCTGCACCCCACTTTTTAATTGGATTGTTTGATGTTTTGATGACTACCTTCTTGAGTTCTTTGTATATTTTGGAAATAAGCCCTCTGTCAGATGTGGGTTTGGTGAAGATATTTTACCATTCTTTGGGCTGCTGTTTTGTCTTGCTAACCATGTCCTTGTCCTTCAACTCACAGAAGCTTCTCAGTTTCTGGGGGTCCAATTTATTAATTGTCAATCTCAATTTCTCTGCTACTGGTATTATGCTCAGGCAGAAGTCTCCTGTACCAATACACTCAAGGGTACCTTCCACTTTCTCTTCTAAGAGGTTCAGTGTAGCTGGATTTATGTTGAGGTCTTTGATACATTTGGAATTAAGTTTGTGCATCGCGATAGATATGGATCTATCTTCAATCTTCCAAATGTCCAAATCCAGTTATGCCAACACCATTTGTTGAATATTCTTTCTTTTTTCCATTGTATAATTTTATCTTCTTTGTAAAAAATCAGGTGTTTATAGGTATGTGGGTTAGTATCAGCTTTTTAAATTCAATTCCATTGGTCAACCTGCTACTTTTGTGCCAGTGCCCACCTGTTTTCAGAACTGGGCTCTATAGTAGATCTTGAAGTTAGGGATGGTGATGCCTTCAGAAGCTTCGTTATTGTACTGGGTTGTTTGGTCTATCCTGAGTTTTTTGTGAGGATGTGGGGAAAGAGGAACACTCCTCCACTGCTGGTGGGAGTGCAAACTTGTACGACCACTTTGGAAATCAGTATGGTGGTTTCCCAGGAAAATGCTAATCAATATACCTAAGATCCATCAATTCCTCTCCTGGGCATATACCCAAAGAATGTACATTCATGTAACAATGACATTACCAATACTGGTGCTTTGAACATATGTCCTTGTTGTATGAATGGTCAGAGAAAATGTGGTATGTTTACACAGTGGAGTATTAGTCAAAGGAAAAGAAACAATGAAATCTTGAAATTCTCAGGCAAATGGATGGAACTGGAAGAAAAAATCATGAGTGAGTTAACCCAATCACAGAAAGACAAGCAAGGTGTGTACTCACTCATGTACGAATATTAGACGTAGATCAAAGGAATACCAGCCTACATTCCACACCACCAGAGAAACTTGGAAACACGGAGGACCCCAACAGAAGACCACATGGTCTCCCGAAGAAGGAGAGGGGAACAGGAAAACAGGAAGATTGAGACAGGGGAGGAATAGAGGAGGGCAAGAAAGAAGATGCCTTGATAGAGGGAGCGAGTATAGGTTTGGAGAGAGGTCTGGCACAGGAGAAATGTTAGGGATTCCACAGGGATGACCCCTACTAAGAATGTAGGCAGTGGTGCAGAGGCTGCATTTGATGCCCTTCCACTATAATGAGATTAATGACTACCTTGGTTGCCATTCCTAATGCCTTTCTCCAGTAGCTGATCAAAGCAGAAACAGGCACGCACAGCTAAACACTGAGCCATACTCCTGGAAGTTAGTTGAGGAGAGGGAGTAGGAATGAGCAAAGGAGCCAAGATGGTGCTGGAGAAACCCTCAATAACAGTTGACCTGACCTAGTGAGAACATGGAGTCTCTAGCTGTAAAGCTGGGAACCAGCATTGGATTAAACAAAGCCCTCTGAATATGGGTGCCAGCTAGGAGGCCAGGGCTGCCTATGGGACCTCTAACAGTGGAGCCATTTTTTATCCTTAGAGTACAAACTGACTTTGGGAGCCCATTCCCGATGGAGAGATACTATTGCTGCCCAGATACAGGAAGGAGGGCCGGGGCCCTCCCCCAAGTACACGAAAGATTTTGATGGTACCCCATAGAGGGTCTCACTATCCCAGGGGAGTAGGTGGGGAGTGGGTTGGGGAGTCATTGGGGAGCACAAGTTGGGAGGGAAAGGGAATGGGGGAATTGATATGTAAGTAAGAGTGCTTCTAAATTGAAAAAAATTAAAATAAAAAAATAAGTGGCAAATTAAGAAACTTCGTAGAAGAAAATTCTAAGCAATGTATCGAAGGACCTTGAGGCTATGTTTAACTCTTCAAGTACTACAAGAGAGGAAGAAAGAGTTTTTAAAGCAAAAATAATAATTAATGTGAATGAAGAACAGAAATATTTTGGAAACAGACTGGCCATATAAAGAATGATTTCAATAGTAGCCACCCATCCTAGATTGTATTCACTTATCTGTAAGCAACTTTTGCAAATATACAAGGATACAGAATGCCATGAGTTTTTCTTTGGTAAAAAATACTGAACATAAAATCAAAGCATCTAGAGAAAAATTCAAAATTTTAAAAAGATAATAACTAAATTTTCTAGTAAAATGACAAGTATAAAATATTTATTTGTATATTTATAAAGTAAAAGTTAAACTTTTGGACCCATGATTATATAAGGCAATGTTAAATATAAGCATTTTTCAAATATGAAGAGAATAAAAATTAGCAACTTTGAGAAATAATTAGAAGTTGGTGAGAAGCAATTTGTAAGTGCTATGTTAATTATTTTTTATTTTTGGGATTAATTTATTTCTAATTTTGTATTATGTCATTTGAAAAATATCTACGGTTTACTTGCTTAATTGTTGTTATGTATTTTTAACCTAAACGGCTGTCTTAAGAAATAAAAATTTTAAAATGGCTATCCCATTAAGTCCAATAAGGTTTTCTTTTTTATTTGCTTGTTTGCTTATGAGATTATATTTTAATTATAACACTTATCCCTTCCATTTTGTCCCCTTGATTTCTCCCAAATACCTCTCCCTGCTGTTCCTCAACCTATGGGCTTTTATTTATCAAGTGATATGGCATACATTTATGTATATACATATATATCCCAAAATGCAATCAGTTGAGTCTATATAATGTTACTTGTATGTATGTTTTCAAGGCTGACCATTTGGCACTGGACAACCACTTGATATGCGACAGGAAGTCACTTGCCCACTCTAACTTTACTCAGTTGTCCGCAATCCTTTGTGCAGAGCTGAGGCTTCATGGGCCATTCCCCATCAAGTTTGGTAAGTTCATTGGAGGCTTTGGATAGCTCAAATTTGAGAAGGCATGTTGGTGATACTTTGTGGGTGCAGCTTCTGATATTGCTTGGAGACACAATTTCATATTAAATCCTCTGGTCCTCTTACTCTTACAAACTCTCTGTCCCTTCTTTCAGTGTTGCCTAAACCTTAGGTGTGGGAGTGTTTTGTAGATGTTTGCACTGGGCCTGAGTTTCACAACTGAGCATATGGTTTGGTTGTGGTTTTCTGTAATACTTTCCACATAAGAGAGAAAATATTTCTTTTAATTAAAAAGGTGAGGGCTATTGGCTTGTAGGAGACTTAACTTTGGATGCTGAGTTTCCTAAGATCAATAGTAAAAAAAACTGTTAAGGCATCTTTCATCAATTATTACATAAATACACAATTAGAAATAATGATTTGTTTACAAGCTGAAATGCGATTTCCTGTTTAAGATCCTCCTGAGATTTCAGAGACAACACAAATAATCTAGAAGAAAGAGCTGGAACAAACTCCTTTCAACAGGGGTGGGGATTATATTAATGTTTGATTCTATCTAATATTGCTATGATATACGAAAACTGCCATCAGCCATTGTCTTTTGCCTTAAACCTGGATGGAGTTTTATCTTTTATTTTGGCTTGAGTGCTGGACATAATATAGATAAAAATTATAGGACATGTTATCTAGTGATTCAATAGCATGTTTCTAGCTTAGTCCCTAAGGTTAGTAGAATTACAGGTATAAAGCTCACATTTAACCTATGCTATTTGAAACATCATTTGAGTTTCTTTTTCTATAGAGAAAAATAGAAGCTGACTGATGAGTCCCTATGCAGATATTTTTCCTGTATCAGTATCAATATTTTCAAGATATGAAAATGATATAGAGATTGATATATTATAGATTTGAATGATTTTTAAATTACTTTTGGTTTATTTCCTGCATGAACTAATTATATCCAGAAAATTTCTTATTTATAAGCAAGATAAAGAGATTTTTTTCACTCAAATATGAATTTGAGACATGGAGCAGGGCATTGCCAGCCCACAACCCTACTACAAGAGAGTGTGGGGTGCAGGGAGGACCATAAGAGAGATATGTATGGTAACCTCGAGAAGTCTTAGGGGATGCTATCTCATAATTGGATTGGCGGGGAGAAGGGGAAGGTAGAAGGAGATGGGAGAAAGAGAGAGTGAAAAGTGGAGGGGAGAGGAGGACATAGGAGAGCAGGAAGGTTGAGCCAGGGTAAGAATAGAGGAGAAAAGATGGGAGATACCATAAACGGAGGAGTCAGTATAAGTTGGAGGAGACATATGGCACTAGTGAGATCTTCACGGATCTACAAGAATGACAACTGGCATTAAGGCTACCTTAATTGCCCTCCCATGATAATGAGAATGATAAGTACCCTGTATGCCATCCTAGAACTCTCATCCAACGGCTGATGAAGGCAGAGGCAGACACCCACAGCTGTGAACCGAATTGAATTCCTGGAGCCCAGTTTCAAAGAAGAGTGATGACCAAAGGAATCACGATCGGCTGGCAAACCTACAGAGGCAGCTGACCTAAACAAGGGGGAGCACATGGACCCCAGAGTGATGACTGAGGGGCCAGCATAGAACTGATCCAGACACCCTCCCACTCAACCTGGGTGACAGAGTGGAGGCCTTGGCAATCTGTGGGACCTGGGAGAGTCGAGCAGTATTTATTCCTGGCATACAGAAGGACTCTGGAAACCCATACCATGTGGAAGGATGCTCTATCGGCCACATGATAGAAGAACTTTGGCCCTTCCCGGGATGATGTGACAGACCCTAAAAAATCCCACATGGAGGCCCTTGCCCTCCCTGGGGAGCAGGGGGGGGTGGAGTAGGAGTTTTGGGTTGGGAGGATTGGGAATTGGGGGAGGAGGAGAGGGAGAGGGAACTGAAAGTGACATGCATAAAAGCTAAATAAAAAATATATGGGAAATAAAGAGATTGTTTTATTGAAAAGAAATGAATAACATTTTCTTGTTCAAGTGTGTGTGTATAGGAAAAATCACTACTGTTCTATCTTTGAAAGTATCAGATGCATTTATGGCACTGCCCCAAATAATTATTCATTATAATTTCTATATGAAGCCTTTAATTATTTTAAATGTAAGCACCTGATTATTTCTTTGAAATTAATTTCTTGCAAGGAAAGTAAACAGAGATTTCAGTATGTCATGGTTAATATACATGAAGAAAAAATAAACTCTTTGAAATACAAAAAGAAGTCACGCTGCGTGGTGGTGGTACACACCTTTAATTCCAGCACTCAGGAGGCAGAGGCAGTCGATCTCTGTGAGTTCGAGACCAGCCTGGTCTACAAGAGCTAGTTCCAGAACAGCCTCCAAAACCACAGAGAAACTCTGTCTTGAAAAACAACAACAAAAACCCCTCAAAACAAACAAACAAACAAACAAAAAGTCACATCTAAATCTGAAACAAACAAACAATGATGTTTTTAAGTCAAAGCTTTGTTGGTGAAAAGCATTCTTCATGTCATTTCCCCATCAGCACAATTTTATTTTATTCAATATAAAAAGACAATCCATTTTCTGTAAACTGATCTTACTTGATTTCCTCTAAACAAATATTACAGTGGCTAACATATGATTTATATTTGATATACTATATGTTGGTTTATATTAATTACTCAATATGAAATATTATACATGTATATATATATTTAAATATATTAATAAACATACTAACTTCTAATACCATATTTGGTTATGTTATAATGTATAGTAGTAGCCGTTTTCCTTAGTAGTATTTATGTTTGGTTTCAGTGAGTTTATCTACTGCATGTTTAATACCATCAGATGGCTGAAATAAGTATCAGTACTTATATTTGACTGAGCATTACCTTTACTTCTTTTATCCTGAGTATAGCTGATTTGAACTTCAAAGAGAAGTAAGAACTGCAGGGTTATTTGCAGAGGCAATGTACTGACTGGGAGAAGGTGACTTAAAGTGAGAGGCTGCGCTGCCATAATGCTAACATGTGGCAGAGGAAGAAGGAAAAGTGCAGTCCCTCCAAAGTACAGGCAGTTACAGATGAACAATTGTCCATCAGAAGTTATTATTGTAACATAATGTAGGCCTCTGCTTCACCACTCTGATGCTATTTCATCCATTAGTCACAGCCAGGAATAACATAAAACCTCTCTTCCTGGCATCTTAGTAACTAGTAAGCTATTCTATCTTATTGTTTGTCAACCTCACAAAGGGCAATTACTAAAGACTTCCTTTATAATAGAAGAATGGAATGAAGATTTAGGACAAGCTGATGATACTAAGTGCTTCTGTAAAGATGGAAGATAAGATTGGTGACTAATTTAATATTAGCTCTTAGTGCCCTTTGCCCATTTCTTATATTATTAGACAAAGTAAACAATAATACAGGTATAAACTGAATTTAATCAAAAGTGCACACTTCAAACACAAAGTATCCAGTCAGAAATGCAGATCTTAAAAATATTGTAAGAAGGCAATTTAGTAAGTAAATAAATCTTCATAGGAAAATAAATTTAAATGAATCTGGTTATACTACAATTTCAAAAAAGAGCAATAGTTAGGACTGGAGAGATGACTCAAATGAGCCACAGTCTATCACTAGAGCTTCATCTCCTGTCCCAACTTTCCACTTTCCTCTCAGCATGGGACCATCAAGGCTTATAATATTGTGTTGGTTTCTTATGTGGATTCCAAAACTTCCAAATGTTGTGACCATGTATTACAGTTCATGCTGTAGTGACCTCCAACTCTAAAAATATTTTCATTGCTATTTCATAGTGGTAATTATGCTACTGTTATAAATTGTAATGTAAATATACTTAGAGACAGAGGTCTGCAAAAGTGTTCATGATCCACAGGTCATGAGAACCACTGGCTTAGAGGCACTGAACACAGTTCATGTGTTCCAGGCTAAAACCGAACTCTTAACCCTTCTTTGTAAACCTCTAAAATGCTAGGATTATGGGCATGTCCAATTAGCTCTGGCTTTCCTACTTTATTTCAATTTAAACAACAATTTTAAGACATCAATTAGCAAATTTATTGTCTCTTATAATTTTATTTCATTAACTTATTTGTTTAGTGAGTGTTTGTGTGTCTGTGTCAGTATATTTGCATATCCATGTGGGCACAGATACTATGGTGGAAGGCCAAAGGCAAAATGGTGAAGTCAGCTTTCTCCTTCCACTATGTTTATCCCAGAGATTGCACTCAGCTCTCCAGACTTAGAGACAAATGTATTTACCCACTAAGCTATCTTGCCATAGTCTATGATTCAGTATGTAGTGAATGACGTGGAAGGAGATTTAAATCTTACAAAATCCTTTTTATTGGATATCTTACATCTACAACCAGGAATCTTTAGTGTGATGCACACAGGTAGGTAAGGGTCTCAGGACTGGTAAACACTGTACATACAATTTTAACTTGATCTTAGAATAAGTTTGTTGCTGAGATAGGTTTACCAGACATCCCCAAATGAGAAATAGTGTCAGCTTTACCAATTGCTGTCTAATTGCATCTAGGGCCTACTGAATGGTAAGGACTTCATGTCTGGTACTACTAAATAGCCAATTAACCAAGACTGGTGAGGGTATTGAACCTAAAGGATAACCTACTACTTATACTTTCCTTAATTAGTATAATTTCAAATTGCCTTCTAAATATATAGTCCTCTAAAATTAAAGAATATGTATATATCTCTCTCCTCATCAAAGAACTTTCATTTTGCAACAGATGGAGAATTCTGCAGAAATCCACAACTGGGCAAAATGCATAGAAGTGGAGTGGCTAAACCCAACTGCATGAAACTTTCATCCCATTGCATTGGCAAAAGCTCAAATTTCATTTGAAAAGCACACAAAAATGTTCTTTTATATATATACTTTTTTATTTTATTTAGAAACAATCTTATTTTGCATATCAACCCCAGTTCCCTCTCCCTTCCATCCTCCCATGTGCTCCCCTGATGCCCCATCCCACATCCATCCACTCTCCAGAGAGGGTAAGGCCTTCCATAGGGGTTCATCAAAGTCAGTAACATCATTTGGGGGAGTGCCTTGACCCTCTTCTGTGTATTTGGGCTAAGAGAGTATCCCTCAATCGGGAATGCTCTCCCATATTCCATTTGTGCACTATGAATAAATACTGGTTCCACTCGTCTTGTAGCATTACAGCTGAGAAGATTTTGATCTTTCTTTGGAAAAGTAGTCACAAAATTCTGAAGTATTTTTACTTTATGCATGTATAAAACAAAACTAAATTGCATTTATTTAGTATTTTGTCCACTGAAAGCACATTTTCCTACTGAACTACTGATTAACTTATCTTAGTATCTTATTTTCTCTACTAATCAAGATTTTTTGCATCTATGTTCTTATTTTTTCAACATTATTCACTAAATACTAAAATAAAATAAAGTATTATTAATTAAATATAATTATGATATAAACTCTACAATACACACTCTATAATTGTATTATATGTAGTACACAGAATATAAAAATAACTAAAATAAATACTTTAGGACTTGGGGGAAAATAACACAGGTACCATTTTTTTCTCAAACTTATCAGATTTATTGAGACTTAAAAGGAATTCCAGGGTTTGGAAATTAGAGTGCTAATTCCAAGTTTTCCTTTAGCCGATCACAAAGCATATCTGCTCTTCTGTACAGTTAGATAACAGATGATTTAATTTGAAAATGTTTAAACTTGAATATCTTTGATATTTCATCATCTCTGACATAGTGAAGGAACAAGAAAGGAATGTGACTCTTTGGGTTCTCTCATAAATTTTGAAAAGTATCTGCCTTTACAGTGTCCATTTCTCATCCATCCACATGAGTCTGTTCATATAACAAGAATTATCTCAGTACCTTCTTGTTGTCATTCAATATGCCAGAGTCTAGTGACAAAAAATGAGTTTTAAGGAACTTAGAATTAATTAGCACATTTCAATATGCTTCTATAACAGGAAGTGTTATACAGTTAAGAACAAAATCTTGTGCCATGTTCAGAGCACAGAGGAAGACCTTATTGAGTCTACCAGGGTGTTGTATAGCTCCTTCTTGAAGAATGAAGTACAACTGTCTGGATCATATACCCTAGCCTAAGTTCCCACTTGTATTTTCTTACAGGAACAATTCCTACTCACTCAACTTGAGTTATTAGCATGGAAGCATCTCAATCCTTGGAATTTTATGGTTTTCACAACTCACAGATAAGGTTTTGTGGAATTTGTAGAATTTTTCTTTTATATGTTTGTACATATTTTAAAAAATATTTTGGCAGAATTTAATAAAAATGAGGAATAGAGACTGATGTTATGTTTATCACTATTCTGTTTCTGAATATATGCTTTTAAATTCTTGAAATAGTTTGATAACTTCTTCTTATTGAGGATAGTTTGAATACTTTCAAGAAACTACACAGATTATGGTGTCAAAGGTTAGCCCATTCTGTTATATTTGTTCTATGGTTTTGTCTTTAATAATGCTATTTTGAATAAGATCTTATTTATCCCCCTTGGGTTTTTAAAATAAGCATCCTAGTGTTTATCAACTTTAATAAAAGGATATTGAATTTCTGTAAACATCCATATTATGGATCCAGAGAGTGCTCACCTGGTTTCCAACAGCATAATGTTACGCTGTTATGGAGTGTGTCTGTAAGATCATTCAGCAATCTTCAATGTGTGTGGCTATACTCAAATACAAAGCACAACTACCTGCAAAACAATGAAATTGCCAGAGATTTTGAGTGCAAGGAAATCACTCTGCTAGTGACGTACATCAGTATGCCTCTATTTTATTTTCAAAAAGCAACTTGAGTACACACGCAAAGGAACACCAAAATACAGGATGCAGTTGTCCTCACAGACATGATAATTTTATAAGAACATTGTACTTTCATAAATGTCAACCCAACATAATCAAACCTACTATAAAATTCTAAGTATTGGAAATTATTTTGTACTTCTAAATACTCTAAGAAAAGTGACATTCTTATTCTAAAGAATTTTTTTTTACATATTTACATGGAACACTGAGAATGGAAATTCATCTTTGAACTCAGCGATTGGTTTCTTTTTCCTGGGGAAGACTATTTCTCACATTCTGGGCATTTGTTTCGCTTGCCTGTAGTTCTTAGTAGGGCTGAAGATTCGTGAGAATTTTGTATGCACTTTGTCATGTCTATTGTTTTTGTCCTTGTTCAGCTTATGTTTAGACGGTAAGACAGATGAAACTTATTGCGTATCACTTCTGACAGTTCCAGGAAACAAAATCTCACAGCAAACTCCTGATCCTATGACTTAACAAATTTCTACATTTTACTTGGCAATGGGTCCTGAGCCCTAGTGTTTCATAGATGGATCATTGATATTGTATGCCCCGATCTACCTTTCTTTGTCATGGTTTCTTTTGATATGATAAACAACATAAGTTACCCAAATGGACGATAGTCTCAATTTGCCAGTTAAAAAAAACTTAAATTGTATATTCTCCTATCTCAGCTTCCTATGTGCTGGGGAATTCAGCCCTGAGACACCAGCTGTTGTCTGTATTTTTACATGTAAAAGTTACTAAATGCAAGAACTGATATAATCTCTTTCAAATGGGAAAAGAAGAAGAGCTAATAATCATTTTACAATGCAAGATAAAAACTAGCCCTAAATAGTCTTACAGTACATTACAAAAGTTAACCATTGGCCAGGCGGTGGTAGTGCACACCTTTACTCCATGCATTCGGGAGGGAGAAGCAGGCAGATCTCTGTGAATTCGAGGCCAGCCTGGTCTACAAGAGAGAGTGTCAGGATAAGCTCCAAAGCTACACAGAGAAACCCTGTCTCAAAACAAAAACAAACAAACAAACAAAAAAAGCGTTAACCCTTTGGCATGGTAGATGCAACCTTAAGAAATGGCTTAAGGACAGAGTGACAATTGCTTTAGCTTAATGAGGTTTCATATCAAAAAACCATTTCTTATGATAAAATTTACACAGTGTATTTTTAGCCCTTGAGCTAAGAGGGGCCTTAACATAAAACAACCAATATTCCAATATTCATTTAACTCTTTCTATTTCTTGTAATAAAGAAAGCTTGCTAAATACATATACAGAGGAAAAGCTCAGTTATCTGCTGAAGTTCAGGCACTTCCTCTGATGTACTTCTGAATTTAGTGTTAAAAATCACTAGAAAATATATTCAGAAACAGGAACTGAAAGACCTCCTCAAAGACTCCATTTTATCTGTACATTGTTTATGTATTTATTTTACAATATTCTTCTATGCAATTACATATATACACCTTGTGTATTTTTACTATTATTCATGATGCCAATAGTTCTAGAAGGCCATCCAATCCTCAAAGATTTGTAAACAGTCTTCCTTATTCTCTCAGATTTTCATTGACTCATAGATGAATGGACTAGTTCTTTGAACTGTGACTAAAGTTATACACTTGCCGACTCTTTTAAATGGGAAAATATCATTCTGTATATACACAGAACTGCATATAAACAGAAGACATGCACATCCCTGTATAAATACACAAGCTATGCTCCCTGTGGGTTAATAGTCAACTTCAAAATTCAACAGCTGATTGATAGTCTTGCTTTCATAAAGTCACTAATGAAATATTGAAATTCTAATAAACCTCCAGTGTTATTGAAACCATGCCATGTCATATTCATAAATGGTATGAGTGTTAGTTGTATATACATTTTTCATCATAAAGAAAAAATATTTTTAAAATATCCATGAAAAACATCTTAGAAAAGAATTAATCTCAAAAGTATACATAGAAATGAAAATTTGAACAAATAGAACTAGTATATAATTTTCAATACTAATCCTAAATGACCTTAACACCCCACTAAAACCCACAGACTGGTGGATGAATAAAGTAAGTTATTTATTTGCTGATATGCATGTCTGGAAGTAAAAGTTCAGAAAATAACATCTGAGATAAACACAATGCAAAGGCAGAAAGCTTTAGATAGAATCATCATAATAAGGCAACCTTTAGCCAAAAACAGAAAGGATAAAGCAGCCTACTGTATACAACATATTAGGAAAAAGAGCAATTCATAAAAAAATCCAAGAATTTTCCATATAAGTACTCCAAACATTGATAAAACCGAGAGACTGAATGCTGATAGATAGGTCTAGATAAAATAAGTGCAAGTGATTCAATATCAGAGATGTGATGGTTGGTAGATCACTCAGACCAAAACCTTAGCAAAAGAAGTTTAGAGTTATGCTGTCCTATAACAAATACAGGTGACAGAAATCTGCATAAGAATCCATCAACCAACTCAGGAATATATGTTCTTTATAGCAGTTCATAAAAATTGTTTAAAATAAATCACAGGCCACAAAGTTTTCAACACAAAAGCCTTCAAATTACTTTGGCATTTAAAAGATCATCATATATTAAACCACAAGAGATACTCCAGAAACTGCATCTACATTGAGGCTGAGCTTTACACCTTGGAAGTCCAATGGTCTTTCATTGAGGAAACAGGATGGAAAACTAAAAGCTTACTACAATCACATTTAAGCACCAATTATCAGAACTTTTAGGATAAAGTCAAGGAAGTTCTAAGAATGATGTAGTCACTGTAAGTAACTACATTTTTAAAAAAAGAACCTGGTTCATAGGATCTCATAGTTTAAACCAGTAACTAAGGAGCCTACATGGGACAGACCTCTGCATATATATGACAGGTGTGTAGTTTGTTTTATTTGTGAAACTCCTAATAACAGGAAGATAGCGAGCCCTTAACAGTTTGTCTGCCCCGTGTGAACCTATTCCTCACACTGGATTGCCTTGCCCAGCCTTAATAGACGGGGAAGTGCTCAAGTCTTACTGGAACTTTATATGCTGTGTTTTGTTGATATCCATAGCAGGCCTAGCTTTTCCTGAAAAGGGGTAGAGGAGGAGTAGATTGGATGAGAGGTAGGGGAAGGGAAACAAGGAGAGGAGGGAAAGCAAATGGTGGTAGGATATAAAAGAAAGAGAGAGGGAAGGAAAAGGGAGAGAAAGAGAGAGAGAGAGACAGACAGACAGGCAGACAGAGACAGATACAGAGATTGATTCAGAGATCTTGAGGTTGAAAAGATGCATCAACAATTAAGAGCACTTGCTGCTTTTTCTGGGGACCATGCTCAATTTTTCAGAACCAATGTGAAGTTCACAATCATCTATAAATAATTTCCAGGATCTTATGCTTCCTTCTGGTCTGCAAGGCCACGGTGTACATATGGGGACCTTATACACTGGACAGGCTAAACAATCATATGTGTAAAAAGAAATTTAAAAATTTTAGAAATAAGATACCATAGATAATATAATGTTGCCCATTAAGATACTTGAAAACAAAAGAAATCTCACAACTTAGTAGACAAAAGTGAATAATAAAAAGATCATTAAATTACTAAATCCACACAAAAAATAACAATGCCAAGGAAAAAAATGAGTTCATTGTCTTAAACAATAAACAAGATTGAAAAGCTCCAGTCAAACTGACTGTAAGAAAGGGAATGAAGTGCCAAGCTAATTTATTGAGAAGTACAATTAGACTTTTGAAATATATTCAATTGAAATCTATATAGTTATCAGAAAACTTTCATTCAGATAAACTAGGTAAACTGAAAAATATAGGCAAAGTAAATCTCTGCCTACGCTAAAAGAAAGTAAACTCTTACTAAGCAAAAAAGGAATGGGACTAGAGAAATGACCCATCAGTTAAGAGAAACACATACAAAAGGTGTAGACACAAACTTATGGAAAAATAACCACATATCTAGAGTAAAATAATTTTTAAAAGATTTTCTATATCGAATTCTACTAGAACACTGTTCTTCAATGATAGAAGACTCATTTTTATCAATTCGATTCCATTGGTCTATCTGTCTATTTTTGTGCCAGTACCAAGCTGTTTTCAGGACTATAGCTCTGTAACACAGCTTGAAGTCAGGGATGGTGATGCCTCAGAATGTTGCCTTGTTGAATAGAGTTGTTTTGGCTATCGTGAGTCTTTTGTTTTTCCATATAAAGTTGAGAAATGTTCTTTCAAGATCTGGGAAGAATTGTAGTGGGATTTTAATGGGGATTGAGTTAAATCTGTATATTGCTTTCGGTAAGGTTGCCATTTTTATTATGTTGATCCTACCTATCCAAGAGCATGGAGATCTTTCCATTTTCTTGTGTCTACTTTATTTTTTTCTTTAAAGACTCAAAGTTCTTGCAATGCAGGTCTTTACTTGTTTGGTTAGAGTTACCCCAAGATGTTTTATGTTGTTTGTGGCTATTATAAAGGGTGATGTTTCTCTGATTTCTTTCTCTGTCTTTTATTGTCGGTATATAGTAGGGCTACTGATTTTCTTGAGTTGATCATGTATCCTGTCACTTTGCTGAAGGTATTTATCAGTTGTAAGGGTTCCCTGGTAGAGTTTTTTTGGGTCATTTATGTAAACTATAATATCATCTGCAAATAGTGAACGTTTGACCTCTTTCTTTCCAATTTGTATTCCCTTGATCTCCTATTGTTTTCATATTTATCTAGCTAGAAATTCAAGGACAATATTGAAAATGTATGGAGAGAGTGAACAGCCTTGTCTTGTTCCTGATTTTAGAGGAATTGCCTTGAGTTTCTGTCTATTTTGTTTGATGTTGGTTGTTGGTTTGCTGTATAAAGCTTTTATTATGTTAAGGTAAGTTCTTGTTATCCCAGATCTCTCCAAGACCTTTATCATGAAGGGGTGTTGGATTATGTCATAGGCTTTTCCAGCATCTAGTGAGATGATCATGTGATTTTTGTTTCTCAGCTTTTTTATATGGTGGATTACATTTATAGATTTTCATATGTTGAACCATTCCTGCATCCTTGGAATGAAGCCTACTTGATCATGGTGAATGAGTTTTCTTGGATCCAATTTGGGGGTATTTTATTGAGTATTTTTGCAACAGTGTTCATGAAGGATAATGGTCCATAGTTTTCTTTCTTGGTTGTGTCTTTGTGTGGCTTGAGTATCAAGGTTATTGAAGCCTCATAGAAAGAGTTTAGTAAAGACCCTTCTGTTTCTATTGCATGGAATGGTATAAGCTGTTCTTTGAATTTCTGGTAGAATTTTGCATTGAGGCCATCTTGCCCAGGACTTTTTTTCGCTGGGAGACTTTTGATGACTTCTTCTATTTTCTTACGTGTTATAGGTCTATTTAAATTGCTTAGTTGTTCTTGAATTAATTTTGACAGGTGATATCTATACAGAAAGTTGTTCATTTCCTTTTCAAATTTTGTGGAGTAAAGGTTTTCAAAGTATGATATGATGATTCTCTGAATTTCCTAAGAGTCCATTGTTATGTCCCCCCTTTCATTTCTGATTATGTTAATTTGCCTGTTCACACTCTGGCATTTTATGAATTTGGATAAACGTTTGTCCATCTTATTAATTTTCTCAAAGAAATAACTCTTTATTACAATGATTCTTCGAATTGTTTTCCTAGTTTATACTTTATAGATTTCAGCCCTCAATTTGATTGTTTCCTGGTGTCTACTCCTCCTGGGTGAGTTTGCTTCTTTGTATTCTAGAGTTTTCAGTTGTGCTGTTAATTATCTAGTGTGACTATTCTCCATATTCTTTATGTGGGCATTTAGTAATATAAACTTCCTTCGTAGTACTGCTTACAAAGTGTCCCATAAGTTTGTGTATTTTGTGTCTTCATTCTCATTGAATTCTAGAAAATCTCTAATTTCTTTCTTTGTTTCTTCTTTGACCCAGAAATGGTGCAATTTTGCATTATTCAATTTCCATGAGTTTGCAGGTTTTCTGCAATTTGTGTTGTTGATTTCTAATTGTAACACATGGTGGTCTGATAAGATACTTGTATTTATTTCAATTTTTGTACCTGTTGAGGTTTGATATGTTGCCAAGTATGTGGTCAATTTTTGGGAAGGTTCTATGTGGTAATGAGAAGAAGATACATTCTTTTTTATTTGGATGGAATGTTCTATAGAGGTCTGTTAATCCCAATTGGGTCAAACTTCTATTAGTATCTTTGCATATTTTTTTAAGTTTCTGTTTGGTAGTCCTATCTAGTGGTAAGAGAAGAATGTTGAAATCTCCCGCTATAAGTGTGTGGGGCTTTATATGTTACTTGAGTTTTAGTAATATTTCTTTTATGAATGTGGATGCCTTTTTATTTTGACATAGAGTAAACTCAAAAACATTTCGAAGAAGCAAGTCTCCAAAACACCAAAGGATCCAATTAGAAGGTGGGGTACAGAACTAAACAGAGAATTTTCAATAGAGGAGGCTAAAATGGCCAAGAGATACTTAAAAATGTGTTCAACATCCTTAGCCATCAGGGAAATGCAAATCAAAACAACTTTGAGATATCATCTTACTCCTGTCAGAATGGCTAAAATCAAAAAAAGGGAAGAAAATTTATGCTGGAGAGGATGTAGAGAGAGGGGAACACTCCTCCACTGCTGGTGGGAGTGCCAACTCGTACAGCCACTTTGGAAAGCAGTATGGAGATTCCTCAGGAAAATGGGAATTAATCTACCACAAGACCCAGCAATACACTCTTAGGCATATATCCAAAAGAGGCAAATTCATACAACAAGGGCATCTGCTCCACTATGTTCATAGCAGCATTGTTTGTAATAGCCAGAACCTGGAAGCAACCTAGATGCCCCTCAACTGAAGAGTGGATAGAGAAAATGTGGTACATTTACACAATGGAGTATTACTCAGCAGAAAAAAACAATGGAATCTTGAAATTCGCAGGTAAATGGATAGCACTGGAAGAAACCATCCTGAGCGAGGTAACCCAGTCACAAAAAGACAAACATGGTATGTACTCACTCATATATGGATTTCAGACATGGATGAGGAGAGTGCCAGTCTGCACTTCCAATGACAGAGAGTCTGGGAAACAGGAAAGAACATAAAAGTTATGCATGGTACTCAAGAGAAGAGAAATGAGGCAAGATCCTCTGAACAGATGGGTAACACGGTAAGGGGTGGGAGGGAGGGGCAGCTGGGGAATAGAGAGGGGGAGAAGAGGAAGAGAGAGTAGGTCATGAGGGACCAGGAAGGTTGACTGGGGGGGTAGGATAGGGGGAAGAGGGAATCATAGGTTAGAAGACAGATCAGGAAGCATTGTGACCTCTAGTGAGCCAAAGGGATGACACCAATTGGCAAGCTAAGCAATAGTGTGGAGACCACCCTGAATGCCCATTCCTGATAATGAACTTGATGTCTATAACCAACCTGGAGCCTTCATCCTGTGACTGATGGAAGCAGAGGCAAACACCCACAGTTAAACAGTGAACTGAACCCATGTAACCCAGTGACAGAGAGAGAGGAGCGATGAGCAAATTGGCAAAGAATGGGCTTGCAAAACCAGGAGAGACAGCTAATCCGAACAGGGGAGAGCTCTTGGATCCCAGACAGACAGCTGTGAGGCCAGCATGGACTGATCCAGACCCCCTGAATGTGAGGGTCAGTGAGGAGGCCTGGGCAACCTATGGGGTCCTGAGCAGTTGATCAGTGTTTATCCCTTGAATACTAACAGACATCGTGTGTCCATAACACAAAGAGGGATGCTCTCTCAGCCTGGACTCTTAGGGGAGTGCCTGGACCCTACCCTGAGTGAAATGACAGACTCTAGATATCCCCTATGTGGAAGGAATTTGCAATAGGGTGGGAGGATGGGGGGGGATGTTGGGAGGGGGGGTACGGGAGGAGGGGAGGGAAGAGAATCTTTAAGTATTTTACAATTGGAAAAACATTGAAAGCAACAAAGTAATTTTGGAACTCTGAATATATGTATGTATGTATGTGTGTATGTATCTTCTCTCATTTTTCTCTATGTAGGGCAACACTGAATTAGACTTCAGGTGAAAGACCCCCTAACAATTCATAAATGGCTTCAGGGAAGTTTTACTTATTAAACTTCTATTTCAAAACTTAACATAAAACCAGTTATTTTGTTGTTCTTGTTTTGAATATGGTAATTTAGTAATTTCTCATTCTGAAACCATTCAAAGTGGAGTAAGATTGCTTTTTATCTTATGTAAGGCAATTTAAAAGTAAGTGATTTTTACAATAATAATTTTATTAATGAATTGAATTATTGTAAATCATGTGGCCTATTAAAGTATCTTAAATTAATTGTATTCAACTTATATTATTCATATACAGCATGTAGAATAAGAATTTATTCAGTTTTTTAAAAGAAAACAAAAATGCTTAGTTTCTGAAAGAGCTTTTGATAGACATGAGCATCTGTGCTGAACCCCAGAGAGCATCTAGGAAAATTAACAACTTGCATAATTGAAATACGAAGAGAAATCCCCTTCCTAGGGCAAAACAATTTGGGATATTGATTTGGTTCTAGAATACTAGCAATGAAGCTTCCTTTTCACAAAGGGACTAGAGATACGCAAACATCTGCTATCCTTGAAAACTTGAGACACTAAAGACATGTGGCCTGTTCAGTGGTTGTCTTGTGACAAATATATCTGATTGGCATCACAGTCCACCTGATACAAAGTAAAGGGACACCATCATGTGCAATTAAACAAACTATAGAGAGAAAGGGGTGGGAATAACATAGAGACTTGAGGACAGAAATCAACTAATTTGCATAATTGAGATATCTGCGCAACTGTTGTAAATATATATTCAAAGCAGCTTAATATAGTGCAAGATTGTTTGGAATAGTTTCTCCTTTCACTAAATTACTATAAAAACTAGAGTAAAACCAATTTTCAAGCAATTCTTTCTGTGAATATGGGAATATCCATTTAGAAGTAATTTTTTGTCTTTGGTAATAATTTGAAATTGGTTGGAGTTACTAAGAAATTATAGTTTTACTTTATTTAAATTGTACACCATTAACCTTAAAATAAAAGAATATTGGATTCTATCTCAAATGGTTGTGACATAAATAAACCTAGTGGATGCATACAGGATAATCAAACATTTGATACTAAATTATCATAAGAAAAAGATTACCTCAATAATATTTTCTTTGTAACAAAAATATTTTTCATGAATGATGCAAATGTGTGTGTGCACGTGTGTGTGTGTGTGTGACATCAGTGAAGACAGAGAAGAAAAAGTTAGAGAGAAGGAGAGAGGAAGAAAGAATATGAATTAAAAGATAAGAGAAATATCTAAGAACATGAAAATGCAGATGGAAATATGTAGTTGTCCTTCCACTTGCCATATTTTCCTGCCAAACTTTCATACATCCAAAGCAAAATGAAACTAGACATGTTTAGTTAATTAATTTTTATATATGTATTTTATTTAATTAATTGTTACAATATCAAAAAGACCCATTACAAAATTATTTTTAAATATTAACATGAGTGTTTTAGTATAATAGTTTATTTTATAGTACCGAATTTGAACTTTAACTGGCAAACAATATAATAGGTTTGATTATGACATTTTATACATGTATATCATTGCACCTTTTCCCTCAATATATGTTTTATTTAAATTAGAGACATGCAAACTTTACATGTCAATTCCAGGTACCTCTCTCACTCCTCCTCCCTTGACCCTTCACCAGTCCCCACCACAGGCCCCCTCCCAATCCCCACATCATTCCCCAGGGAGGGTGAGGCCCTTCTTGGGGGGGGTCTCTAGATTCTCTCATTTCATCCATGGCAGGACCTTCCCCATGTGTCCAAGCTAAGAGAGCGTCCCTCCAGGTGGAATGGGCTTCCAAAGTTCATTCGTACACCATGGTAAACACTGATCTAATACCCAAGACCCCAGAGCTTTCTGTGGCCTCCTCACTGGCACTACATTCATGGAATCTGGATCAGTCCCCTGTAAAATTTGAATGACAATGAGACTTTTAAAATGAATAATGTTAGGGAAAATTGCTGATTCTATGGGGGAAGAACACTGAATACTTTATAAATGTAGCTGGGCAGAACAAGATATACTGGTAGTGGGATAAAGGAAACTGCTCAGCAAGGCATGTGTCTTTAGATTCCTCCTGACCTCTGTGTATAGCATAGATTCTTTCCTGCTCAGGTCCTGGGCTGAAGCCTTTTAGAGTGAGAGCAATATGATCAGTATCAGAAAAGTAGGTTTAGAGAATTTGCATGTAGCCTGTTGCTACAGATGTTGAGAGAAACACTGATGGAAATATTCTATGGAAGACAAGACTCAGGAAAATGGCAGTCCAGGGACCTGGACAATTTTGCTCTCAAATAACTGAAAGCATTTAAAAGCTTTACTATTTCTTTAGCATTATCAAGGTTAACCTAGAATTGCCTAATGTCATTAAAATTTTATAAAATACAATTTTAATTAAAATGCACTATTAAAAGATATTCATTTACATGATCATTTAAAACTATTCATCATGTACTTTAATATTTAATTATTGTTGCCTTAGATTTATTTGAGCACATTTTGAATTTTTATATGCTTATCTTCTATAATTATTTGGTAAAATGTTCTAATTATTTTAATGCTTGAATAAAGGCTCCTAAAATTCAATCTGGTAATACTGATTAATTTTAAATCATGGGGAATATATTAGAATATGCAATGAATTACTTTATTATAAGTAAATTAATAAAACAGTCCAAATTTAGGTTATAACTAATATATTTAAATATTAATTACATAATACAGTTATCAAATGAAGGGTGGAAAAAATAGTTTTAACTACCTTTAGGAAAACTTGTTTGGAAGAGTAACTTTAGAAAATAATTATATAAGTTAAAGGTACATTATGTTTTTCTTTGAGTCTCTAAATGAGAGGACAGACTATTATTTCAGTTTACAATAACTGGTAAGCTTTCCCAAACATTACACAGGTATGTTTTAATACGATGTAATCTTCAGCTATTCAAAGATTGATTTTGCTACTGCTATGAAAGGGTTTTATAGATGTGAATAATGTATATAAAGAGGAATAAGGTCATTTAACCTGCAGTCTGCACCTTAAATGCTGCTGCCAGAGATACTGGTCCAACCTTCTGAAATGTGTCATTGATGTACTTCAAGGATTGATCTCTGAACCCCACAACAGCATAAATTATTTCTTGATGTTTGCTACTGATTCTTTAGAACACTAACTGGAATGAGGCTACTTTGTTATTATTTGCATAGTTATACACTGCTGTAATAAGTGTAAGCAAACATTTCACTTCTAGAAATGAATGACTAATTTCAATGCACTTAGTACATTTTCTTTTTTTTTTTTTTTTTTTTTTTGGTTTTACGAGACAGGATTTCTCTGTTTTGGAGGCTGTCGGTCCAGCCTGGCCTCGAACTCACAGAGATCCGCCTGCCTCTGCCTCCCGAGTGCTGGGATTAAAGGTGTGCGCCACCAACGCCCGGCTCCACTTAGTACATTTTCATTTTTTATGTTTTTTCATTTAAATTAGAAACCTCCTCTTCCCTTCCTTCATGCCCAGTCCCCCACCAACCAACTCCAACCCTCACCCAAACCCCACTCCACTCTCTAGGGAGAGCAAGGCCCTTCATGTGAGTCTGAAATATCATTTGGGGCAGGGTCTACGCCCATGTGTCCAGCCCTTCATATGGAATGGGCTCCCAATTTCCATTTGGATGCTAGGGATAGATGCTGATCTAGGATCTGAGGCTCCAAAGATTACTGAGGCCTCCTCACTGACACACATGTTCATGGGGTCTGGATAGTCCCATGCTGGCCTCTCATTCATCAGTCTCGGGTTCATGAGCTCCCACCTCATTCAGGTCAGCTGATTCTGTGGGTTTTACCTAACCTTCTTGACCCCTTTGCTCAACAATCCTCCTTCTCTGCAGCTGATTTCCATGAGTTCAGTTCAGTGTTTAGCTGTGGGTGTCTGCCTCTGCTTCCATCAGCCAATGGATGAAGGCTCTAAAATGGTGTACAAGTTAGTTGACAATCTCATTATCGAGGAAGGGCATTTAAGGTGGTCTCTCCACTATTGTTTACATTCCCAGTTGGTGTCATCCTTGTAGATCTCTGGAAATCTCACTAGTGCTAGATCTCTCCTCAAACGTATAATGACTCCCTCTGTTATGGTATCTCTCATCCTGCTCTCCTCTATTCTTTTCCTGACTCAACCTTCCTGTTCCCCAATGTTCTACTCTCCCATTCTCTTCTCCCCCTCACTTTCCCCCAGCTCACTCCCTCCTTCCCCAGGCTCCCAGGCCACTCTGGAGATCCTATCCCACTACCCTTCTCTGGGGTACCATGCATATCTCTCTTAGGGTCCTCCCTGTTTCCCAGACTCTCTGGCTGTGGGATTGTAGGCTAGGACTCGCCTGCTTCATGTCTAAAATCCATGTATGAGTGAATATCTACCTTGTTTATCTTGTTGTGACTGGGTTACCTCACTCAGGATGGTTTCTTCTAGTTCCATCTATTTGCCTGCAAATTTCAAGATTCTACTGTTTTTTATTTTTTGTTTTTCCACTGAGTAATACTCCATTGTGTGAATGTACCATATTTTCTCTGTCTACTCCAGTTGAGGGGCATCAAGTTAGCTTCCAGATTCTAGCTATTATAAATATTGGTGCTATGAACATGGTAAAACAGCCATCTTTATTGTATGAATGTGCATATTTGAGTATATACCTAAGAGTACAATTGTTGGATCTTGTGTTAGAATGATTGGATTTCCCTGAGGAATCTCCATACTGATCTCCAAAGTGGCTGTACAAATTGGCACTCCCACCAGTGGAGGAGTGTCCCCCTTTCTCCACATCTTCTCCATCGTAAACTGTCATTGGTAGTTTTTATTTTAGCCATTCTGACAGGAGTGAGATAGTATCTCAGAGTTGTTTAGATCTGCATTTCCCTAATGCCTAAGGATGTTGAGCACTTTTTTATGTATCTCTCAGCCATGTTTAGACTCCTCTATAGAGAATTCTCTATTTAGTCCTGTACCCCAATTTTTAATTGGATACTTTGGTGTTTCAGAGTATTGCTTCTTGGAGATTAGCCTTCTTTTCTTATTCTGTGGACTGCCTTTTTGACTTGTTGGTAGTGTTCTTTGCCTTGCAGAAACTTCGCAGTTTCAGGAGGTCCAATTTATTAATTGTCAATCTCTGTGTTTGTGCTACTGGTTCAGGAAGAAGTGTCCTATACCAATTTGTGCAAGGGTCCCATTTTCTCTTCTAAGAGGTTCAGTGTTGCTGAATTTATTTTGAGGTCTTTTATCCATTTGGACTTAAGATTTGTGCATAGAGATAGACATAGATCTATCTGCAGTCTTCTACATACCAGCCTGCAGTTATGCCACCACCATTTGTCAAATATGCTTCCTTTTTTCCACTGTATAATTTTAGATTCTTTGTAAAAAATCAAGAATTCATAGGTTGGTTAATATCATTGTTTTCAATTCAGTTCCATTGTTCTACCTGTCTATTTTTGTGCCAATACCATGCTGTTTTCATCACTCTTGTTCTAAAGTAGATCTTGAAGTCAGGGAAGGTGATGCATCCGCAAGTTCCTTTATTGTGCAGGGGGGTTTTATTGACTATCCTGGTTCTTTTGTTTTTCCACATAAGGTTGATTATTGTTCTTTCAAGGTCTGTGAAGAATTTGGCCAGTATTTTGATGGGGATTGCACTGAATCTGTAAATTGCTTTTGGCAAAATTGCAATTTTTATTATGTTAATCCTACATATTCAAGAAAATGGGGGAAATTTCCATTTTCTGGTATCTTTTTTAATTTCTATCTTTAAGGACTCAAAGTTATTACTGTACATTTCTTTCACTCATTTGGTTAGCATTACTCCAAAATATTTTATGATAATTGTGGCTATTGTAAGGGTAATGTTTCTCAGTCTATTTGAAATTGTTGACTTGATCGTCTACCCTGCCACATGGTTGAAGGTGTTTTTCAGCTGTAGGTGTTTTGTGTAGAGTTTTTTTGGATCACTTTTGTAAACTATCACATCAGTTGCAAGTAGTGAAAGTTTCATTGTCCTTTCCAATTTGTATCCCCTTTATCTCCTTTTGTTGTCTTATTGCTCTACCTAGAACATCAAGGATAATATTGAAGAGATATGGAGAAAGTCGATAGCCATGTCTTGTTCCTGATTTAAGAGAAATCATCTTAAATTTCTCTCCATTTAGTTTGATGTTGGCTGTTGGTTACTGTATATTGCTTTTATTATGTTCAGGTATGCTCCTTTTATCCCTTATCTCCAGGACCTTTATCATGAAGGGGTGTTGGATTATGTCAAAGATTTTTTCAGCATCAAGTGAGATGATTAAGTGGTTTTTCTTTTGCAGTTTGTTTATATGGTGAATTACACCGATGGATTTTGATATGTTCAACCATCCCTGCATTCCTGGGATGAAGTCTACTTGATCATGATGGATGATTTTTCTGATGTGCTCCTGGATTCCATTTGCTAGTATTTTATTGAGTATTTTTTTTCATTTTTATCATTTTTTATTTTAATTTTAAATAGCTTGTTTTACATGTCAATCCCAGTTCCCTCTCCCTCCCCTCCTCCCGCACTCCCCTTCCCCCCCTCCCTCCCACCCTATTGCCAAATCCTTCCACATAGGGGATATCTAGAGTCTGTCATTTTACTCTTGGTAGGGTCCAGGCACTCCCCTAAGAGTCCAGGCTCAGAGAGCATCCCTCTTTGTGCTATAGGCACACGAAGACAGTTTGTATACCAGGGATAGACACTGATCCACAGCTCAGGGCCCCATAGGTTGCCCAGGCCTTCTCACTGACACTCACATTTGGGGGGTCCTGATCAGTCCCATGCTGGCCTCCCCACTGTCGGTCTGGGGTCCAAGAGCTTTCCCCCTGTTCAGATCAGCTGTCTCTGCTGGTTTTGCCAGCCCATTCTTTGCCAATTTGCTCATCACTCCTCTCTCTCTGTCACTGGGTTCCTTGGGTTCAGTTCAGTGATTAATTGTGTGTTTGCCTCTGCTTCCATCAGTCACAGGATGAAGGCTCCCGGATGGTTATAGGCATCAAGTTCATTATCAGGAATGGGCATTCGAGGTGGTCCCTCCACTATTGCTTAGCTTGCCAATTGGTGTTATCCCTTTAGATCACTCGAGGTCGCTCTGGTGCCTGATCTGTATTCGATCCTATGATTCCCTCTTCCCCTTTTTCTACCCCCACTCCCTCAACTTCCTGTTCCCCCATGACCAACTCTCTTCCTTTTCACCCCCTCTCTTCTTCCAAGGTCCCACTCCCCCCCACCCCTCGCCGTGTTCCCCATCCATTCAGAGGATCTTGTCTCCATCCTCTTCTCTATGCATATCTATGCATATATGCATATCTTTTAGGTTCTTTCCTGTTTCCCAGACTCTCTATCTGCGGAAGTGCAGAGTATTTTTGAATCAATATTAATGAGCAGTATTGGTCTGTAGTTCTCTTTCCAGTTGTGTTTTTTGTGTGGCTTGGGTACCAAAGTAATTGTAGCCTGGTAAAAGGAGTTTGGCAACGAACTTTCTGCTTCTATTTTTTGGTACACTTTGAGGAGTAATGGAATTAGTTCTTTGAATTTCTGGTAGATTTCTGCACTGAAGCCATCTGAGTCTGGACATTTTTTGGTTGAGAGACTTTCAAAAAATGTTTCTATTTCATTAGGAGAAATAGATCTGTTTAAATTGCTTCTCTGTTCTTGATTTAATTTTGGTAAGTGATATCTATACAGAAAATTGGCCATTTCCTTCAAGTATTTAAATTTTATTGAGAACAGGTTTTCAAAGTATAGCCTGACTTTTCTCAGGATTTCCTCGTTGTCCATTGTTATGTCCCCCTTGTCATTCCTGATTTTTCTAATTTGCTTGTTCTCTTTATGCCTTTTGGTTAGAATGGATAGAGGTTTGTCTATCTTGTTGATTTTCTGGAAGAACGAACTATTTGCTACATTGATTCTTTGTATTGTTTACTTTGTTTTGTCTTTATTGATTTCAGCCCTCAATTTGATTATTTCCTGGCATCTAATACTTCAGGGTAAGTTTGCTTCTTTTTGTTCTAGAGCTTTGAGTTCTGCTGTTTATTCTCTAATGTGACTATTCTTCAGTTTATTCATATGAGCACTTAGTACTATGAACTTTCCTCTTAGTACTGCTTTCAAAGTGTCACATAAGTTTGGGTATGTGGTGTCTTCATTTTTATTGAATTCTAGAAAGTCTTTAAATGCTTTCTTTATTTCTTCTTTGACCCAGGAAGGGCACAATTGTGCATTGTTCAATTTCCATGAGTTTTTAGGGTTTCTGCAATTTGTGTTGTTTAATTCTAACTTTATAGCATGGTGGTCTGATAAGATACAGGGGTTATTCCAATTTTTTTGTATGTGTTATGGTTTGCTATGTTGCCAAATATATGGTTGAATTTAAAGAAGGTCCCATGTGGTGCTGAGAAGAAGGTATATTCTTTTGTGTTTTGATGGAATATTCTATAGATGTCTGTTAAACCCATTTGGATCATAACTTCTGTTAGTTTATTTGTGTCTTTGTTAAATTTCTCTCTGGTTGTCCTGTCTTGTGAAGAGAGTGGGGTTTTGAGGTCTCCCACTATAACTGTGTGAGGTCTTATGTGTGATTTGAGTTGTCAAGGTTGGTTTAAATTTGTAACCTTATCCTTTATTATGCTTCCTTAGGTGGTCTTGAGAATTCCTAACATATGTGTATCACAGATATATTTTAATTACTTTTTATATCACTTATATGTTTTTTAGTTACTTTGATTTTAAGTACACACACAATTCCTTTTCAATATGACATTGACGATAGCTTATTTTTAGGAAAACATATCATGAATGTTTTGAATAATTCATTCACTCTTTCTACTATATATACATATATATATTCTATATTTTACACACCTAATGTTTTTTTGAAGAGATGACTATAATTATTTTTCTTTGAGTCTCTTTACTTGTTATGACAGTTGTAAATGAATACAATTCTGGGTTGACTTCCATTATTACCAACTTTATTCACTTCCTTCTTTCCACTGCTTAGTCAGATTTACCTTGGTAGAGCTAGTCTTTATAAACTTTGGCTGATTTAAGGAATCTTTAATGTGCTTCATTTTGTTATTGCTTTTGTTTGATTTCATCTTTTCAGTTTTATCATGAGGGGCCTTGGTACATGCTGTTTTATTTCTGCATGGCTTGCAATACTTGAATTTTATAGTGTGTACTCTTTTGTCTTTCTCATCCTTACTTTAATAGCCTAAAGTATTGTGCCTACACTGGACTAAAATATAGTTTCACATCTCCCATTAACTTGGTCACTTACAAAAGACATCCTAATCTTTAAAGAGCATTTCTATGAATTTGGTTACTTTAAAATATTTCACTTTTGTTTTCTATCCTGGCTATGGCTCAGAGCAAAGATATGTCTAGTCTACCATTAAGTATTTAAACATGCTTCAATATCCCAGCTTATTACCAGTACTTTTGTTGTTTTTAGTATCTAAAATTTGTTATTATTTTGTTCTCCTGTATGTTGTTATTTTTACATTTGCCCAATATTTTCATGTGTAAATCTATATAAAGATTATTGATATGGTTCTTGTTTCTTCATGAATATATGCAATATATTATATAATACATATTGTAATGTAATATATATTTTTATTGGGTTATAAAATTTTGTTAGTGGTAGCAACAGTCCTCAGTTGTCTTGGTACTGCAAGAAAGAGACACTGTGACCATGATAACTTACAGAAGAAAGCATTTAATAGAGCTACTGATCCAGAGGCTGAATCTATGACCTAAACTAAACTAGGCAGTCTAAACTATTTAAGGCAAACTCTTATCTACATGGCACAGTCAATATTACGCATTCTAGAATTGTCTTCTGACATTGCAAAATGTTCTCCTAACTTGAGACCAAATACTAAATATATGAGCCTATGGAGGCTATTGTCCTTAAAAGTAATACAGCCATTATTTGTCCATTTATTTTTATTTCTGGCTGTACACTTTGTAGTTTGAGGCTACTCTATCTTTCTTTGTTGTATCCAAATTCTGACTCCTATGAATATTGTAATATATCACTTGTATTTTAAATTGTATTTTCTAGTTCTGCCTTTATATGTAAGGAAAGAATCACAACATGAGTTGTGGATTACTTTATATTTTATTCAATTAGTAAATACTGCCCCAGAATGTGACTCTGCATTTGTAACCCACTTTTATTTCTAAGTAATAGGAAGGTAAAATACTATATGGAGTTTTTCAAACAATTGGCATCAGGGACATTCTGAAGATCTGCCACTAAGAATCTATCCTGGTTGAGGCACAAATGATATATTATCTTCATATTGGAGAGATGATGAAAAGTACACATCATTGAAGTATATTTTATTTTGCCTTTAAAAACTGTCTAGCTTTTATGTAGTTAAAAAGACTTATTTTAGTGATGCAAGCAGAAATCATTAAAACTGAGTTTAACACAGTGCTAGAAAGATGATGCAGTTGTTGAAAGCCAGAGGTGTTCTTCCAGAGGACCTAGGTTCAATTCCTAGAGCTGTTATTTTGACCACTACACTGTTTCAGGGAATCTAAACCTCTCTTCTGGCTTCCATAGGCAACACATAAATGAGGTGCACAGCATACATACAAGAAGTAGATAATCTAGATTTTATTAAATGTAATTAGCATTTCAGTGTTAAACTATTCAATAGCACATTGTCCATAGCATAGCAATTATAGCCATAATATTTAAAACCCAACAACAAAAAAAACTACACATAACTGAAGAATGCTAAAAACATGAAAAATGTCTTTTCCAAGGAAGAACACACCAATTGATCATCTAATAGCAAGTGATTATCTCTGACAACACACACACACACACACACACACACACACACACACACACCTCACATACCAGAGAGTACCCTACCCAGTAAGTAACCCAGGAAATAAGAGCATCATGATCAAGTGCTTTTGAGTATAGGCCAGCTCAGGAACCTACTCCCATTCTCTGAAGTGTTTTCCCTTTAGCAAATGGTCTGTTCTTCTACTGCCTTACTACATGTCCTGATTAAATATTTTGTCCCATGCAAAAAGGAGCCTGGAACCTTCCATGGGTAGCTGGCCATTCAACCACAGTATGCAGATCCTTATCTGTAACCCAAGAATCATAGGCAAAACAATTCCTGTCAAGTGTTGACAGTTGTTGATGTTGACTGGTGAATACATGAATCTTCGTTGTTCTCTTCTATGCCTTGAGGTTTTCTGTGGAAGATACATCTATCATAAATATTCTACTGATTGCCTAGCTGATGTAACATCATGGGAGTTACTGGAATGCAATACTGTAAGTTGAAAACAATAATTACTATTGACTATATAAAGTCTATTGACAGTCATTTGCTACAACAGTACTTTAGGCCTACCTATTTAAATTTCAAGACACAGTTTCTCTGTGTAGCTTTGTAGATCATACTGAATTCCAACTCACAGAGATCAACCTGCTTCTGCTTCCCAAGTGCTGGGATTCAAGGCATGTGTCACTACCCCCTGGTTTAGGCCTAACTATTATATAAGCATTTAGAATTTATCACTAACCTTACTTCCTTGTAGCCTGTCAAGTCAAGTTATGGATCTTTCAATATAACATCAGAAACATGTAGAAGATGTTTCTTCAGAGTGAAGACTCATCTCTGTTGTCAACATGATTGGAGGTGTATTAACTTATAACACTTACCTCCACTCCATCTTTTGAGAAAGAACTGAAAAGACCCACCCTCAGAGTGACTGACTAACAATATATAATAAACAGCTCTCAAAGGAAGAGTGCCCATAAGTCTATCTTTGCTTCTTCTTGATTAAGACCAGATTACATATTTTGGTTTTGTAAGTGGTAGACTCAATATTGATAACTTCCTAGTAACTTTCCAGACCTTCAGTGCTAGATCACGATTGCCAAGGCACCAAGCTTAGTGAAATAAGAAGCTGCCTGGAAATCCACCTCTCTAATGTGCAGATGGCCCTAGTTATTACCAGTCTCTATTATGGCAAACATAATAGAGCCACCTTGCCATATCTTATTCTCTGATGTTCTCAAATATGTAAATGATAAATATGTGATATTTTTGCTTTCTTTGAACCATTGAATTAATAGTTCAGGAAAACTGCTTGTGCGTTAGGTCATGTCATTCAGGGTAACTTGAATCTGTGTTTGTCATTCATATTTAATTGCCTTTGGCTCATATTTTCTCATTTCCTTTGAACCAGAGTTGTAACATTACATTAAGAGTTCTTTTTCAGGAAAAGTTCAATAGAAATGAATATGCATGAATTAATGAAATATTCTGAATAAGGGAACAAGAGATATTCTGAATAGGAGAACAAGAGACATGTTTTAAATCTTTGCTTTCCCAGGGCATAGTTCTATGCATGTCAATGCTACTTATCCCTTAAATACTGGAAGGAACATAATGAATGAGGTCTATGAAGCCAAAGCCTTATTGTTCTGCTAAATATCGTTCTGCTTATTCATGGTAGAAATACATTGTAACAAGAGTGACAAATCAATTGTCCATGGTACATCCGTGAGAACACAGGAATAGTTTATACCAACAAGTACATGCTTCTGCAAAGCTATTTATTCCGAGAGGTGTTAGCATGAATCATCAATGTAGGTAATATAAGTTACAATAAAATGCAAAATGAATTCTGGAATGGCACATCACCAAGCTTCCATTAAATAAATTTCATAGAGTCCTTTGGTTATTATTTCCTGCAGAACTATGAGACAAACAAGAAGAATGGAAGCTATATGATGTCTGTTTCCACAGCTCTTGTGTGTAAAACAATTTTCAATCTTTGATACAATATCATAGAGAGTGTAAAAATCTAATGACACCATGCATGTTAACAATCAGTGGTATGTAAATATCTGTAGAACTATCTTAGGCTTAAAAGAAAACTATTTGTATCTAGGATTCAAGATTGAAAACCTTGAATGTAAATTTATGAAGAATATAGCTAGTGAAGGAATACAAATAGCTACTTTTAGTTTCATAAAGAATTGCCCCTGAATACTATAATTATATGAAAAGTACAGATAAGGATTCTATACTAAGTGCATACAATGAGTAAGAAATAATGGATCAAGATATTTTGTGGGTAATAACAAGACAATATTTAAATAAACTCAGGGAGCATGCTAAGAAGGTGACAAAAATACATTTAATCTATTTTAAAGCTGATATTAAAATGTTATAGAATATAAATGGTATATAGAATATTAGTGATAACATAAATATGTTTTAAATGTGTCTATACATTAAAAATGAGAACAATTATGATAAAAGTTGGAAAGCATAATTTTTTTTCTTTATAGTGGTAACAAACAGATAACACATAACACTGAGATGCCAATGACAAGGAGTAGAATATAAATAGGTGAATACAGGATAAAGAAAATATAATAAAGCAGACTGAGAGTCCTAGTGTAATTTGGAGAGCAGCAAAGCCTTGTTTCTACTACATGCTCATTTGTAGAAAATGCCCATCTGGGGAGAGGCACAAATAGCAAACAAGAAGGTCATTTGTTAAGAATCCTGCCATTGTCGCTTTGTTCATTTCAGCACCTTCTTTCCTAGAGACTGTGCTCTTGATTCCATGATTGTTTGAATTAAATTCTTGACTTCTTACTCTACTAATGTGTCTTGTATGAATTGCTCCATTTTGGGGAACATGGGAAAAAAAACTGTGATTGGATCTATTTGAGAGAATGCTAAAACACTTCCCATTCCTATAATGCCTTGTATCTCAGGCAGGTCAATCTTTAACTTTGGGGTTTTATATCAGTATATATACACATATATGCTGCACATAATTATATACATATATTATTTATGAAATTCTCTCTCCATATATATACATATATATATGATCTATGTTCCATATAATACACATATGACTTTGTTTCCGATTATTTTTCTTTAAACCCATCCAGTTCCAATTAGTGTATGGTCATTTACTGAAGCCTTTTCAATCTACCAGTGGCCACAATAAAGAAAATTATTCTCCCCTTTTCCAGAATATGAAAAGAAACAAACAAGTAAAAACCTAAAACAAGTCAAACACGCAAAAGACCTCACGTGTACACATTATGGGATTGCAAAGATTAACATTTTATGAAGATGGCCATCTTATAAAAATCAGTCAACAAATTCTATGCAATCCTATTAAAATACAATTCTTCATATAAATGGAAAAAATGATTACATTGTATGTAGAAAGAAGAGAACATGAATATCAAAACAATCCTGAGGGTTTCCCTCTAGATTCCACAGTTTAGAGTTATTCCCTTCCTGGATTTCAAGATCTGTTACAGAGCCATAGTAATATAAAGAACATGATGCTTGCACAGAAACAGACCAATTGTCCAAATGAATAGTTTTGAGGACCCACATATAATGCTGAACTCCAACAGAAGCAAATGTTTTGACAAAGAAAAGACTGCCCATTGGAAAAAAAAATCAGCATCTTCAAAAATTGCTGCTAATAAAACTGGATAGCTATGGGCATTCTGTTGTCTTATGCCCTCATGATTGTTGACTGTGGATATTTAAGTGGACTATATTTCTATTATGAAACAAGATCCACATATGAATTATGTACAGTTGTGAAATAATTTTCTGCTTTCAAGTTTTGTTATAAAAATTGGGATCTTAAATTTCAAACTTACTGTAATTTTGCAAAAGAAAGAAACAGGTCTGAACACTTTTAATTGATAGTCATACTATTTTAATCTCTAATTACTCATATTTTTAAAGAGTTAGGTGTAATGTGTAGCCTTCCAGCCAGCCACTTGGATCTTGCTGCTATCTCTGCCCCAAATAACACATGAGACACCATATTAATTATGAAACTATGGGCCATTTGCTTTGATTTCTTATCAGCTAGCTCTGACTTAATTGTTAGCCTCTAAATATTACACTAAGTATTTCCTCATATTCTTCTCTTACTGGAGAAAGGATCCGGACCTCTTATTCCACTGGTGTCCTATATTGTGACTGACTGTGCCTCTGTTTACCAGAATCCTCCTTGATTCCTAATCCACATATCTTTCTTCCCTATTGGCCAACACTGCTTTGTTCAATAGCCAAAGAGAGACATATACACAGAAGGACTAGGGCCCTACTATTGACTCCACCTGACAAGTACCATCCTAATAACATTTTGGGTCTACATTGCTCTACACAACTCATTACCAATGAACTAATATGGTGCACCTTCTACAATCTGGTCAGAGCTTCAGACAAGAGCTTCAATCAACATTAGAACTTCAGTCAAGAACTTCAGTTAAGCACGCATCTCTGCCAACAGAGACTGAATGCAAATGGGACTTTTGTTACACTAACATTTTCTTCCTACAGGATCTCATTAGGTTGTCATCATCCCATTTCAGCAGGAAGTAATTTTGAGAATACTATACCCCCTTTCCCTACTATTGATATTGCAGGATAGTTTTCACCTGATAGGGTTAGTTTTCAATTATTTAGGGTTGGGATTGGAAGGAGGTGTCCAGACTTGGGCATCTCTTTCAGATAAGTTTAGGGGTTAGGTGGGATAGATATACTTAGGATAGGATATAAGTATATTACAATTTATTTATCATCTTCCAGGAATATATGCTATATATATTTTTTAGTTTTGTATCAAGTCTAAATCATTTCTTTAGACTGACAGAGGAATAGTATGGAGAGATCATGTACCTGCAGCTGAACACACCCCAGGTGTAAACTATCCTACAATATCAATAGTAGGGAAAGGGGGTATAATAACTCTGGAGTTATGACATTTGAAGCTGAATTTTACTTTAAAAGACATTGTAATTATCTGCCATATCAAAAAACAATAAAATAATGAAAAAAGAATTAAAAGATTTTCCCCTTGGAAAATTCATTATTGAGCTAGGATAAAAAAAAACACTGATGTATTTTTTTAAATCATATGTCCAAAAATGAGTAGAGAATTTTGACATTTTAAGAAGACTATACATGGGGCAGGGGAGATTGCTTGTTATTCTCTGATCGTTAATACCACAGATTTTATTATAAAGAACATAAGATTGATGAATGCCTTCATAGCCTTTTACTGATTTTATTTTTTCTAGTGCCCATTGGAAGTGTGATGCATCTTGAATGTGTTTCTACTAAATAATCCTGGGTCCTACAAATGACATAGGCAATATGCCCATATTTGTACTCTAGAGACATGCAACAATGGGTGATAATGAAATTTGCTTCTCTATTTGGTCACATAAGTGTGTATAAAATGCTTAATGTACAACTTATAAATCTATAGAATGAACCGGCAAGCAGCGATTAGAATCATTTTCCACATGTAATATTAATTCATTGTACTTGTAAACGTATACACATATATAGAGAAAAATAAAGTTACTTACTATTTCTTTATATGTATCTGAAGAAGATATGATTGAAAACTAAAATATTTTTGAAAACTTCATTTCAGCAATAGTTTCCTAAGGAGTAGAGTTTTGGTGATCAACATAATATTTCACCAGATGAACTGAGTGTTGCACAGCCTGAAAGTCCTTCTTGTAACAATTATAATCTAATTATTTGATGCCTCATTTAAAACTTATGAAAATTAATATTAACCACAAGAATTGGTCAGATTTTTTTCTGGTTTTTTACGAGACAGGGTTTCTCTGTATTACTTTGGAGGCTGTCGGTCCAGCCTAGCCTCGAACTCACAGAGATCCACCTGCCTCTGCCTCCTGAGTGCTGGGATTAAAGGCATGCGCCACCACTGTCCAGCTACCTGTTTTAATTATAAGTTATTAATTAAACAGTGAGTTTAAATAGTCATTGAATTTCTTACTCAGACTAAACTCTTTCAGCCACCCTTATTAAGCATTTCTCCTCTCATTTATGTATCCTCAGATTCTATAATCACGTTTATTTTTTTAGAATAACAACTGGCTGTAAAAGTTGAGTTAATAGACTTATTCTTCACAGAAAATTTCTTGGAAGGATTAGAGGAGAATTCAACAAGACTTTCAGCTCTCTAGTTCACTTCTCCAGGCTACTTTGAAATTTAAATCTTTCTGTATCTATCAGAGAATGAGTTGATTGAATAACTTAAAATATTTGCAGGTGTGGTTTTAAGGAATCTTGTCTAGGTTCTGATATTCTGCTTATACTGTTTACAATTGAGTATGTTTTGAAACTCCTTGAAACCTATGGCTATCCCCATTATATTTTGCTGAGAGCTATCAGTATTGTAACAACAGGGAAATTAGAAAGAATTATTGACTATGTGTTATAGACCCAAAATCCATACTTAATAATATTTCAGAATTGATTGAGTAGATACATAGTTCCATGAATCAGGAAAAAATTTAGAATTCATCATTGATTTAATTCTGATTTAAACAGTGCTTTTATTTTGTTTTATTTTTTTTGTTTTCCAGAAAAACACAAATACTTGGTTTTAAAGGACAATATATCAAAAACTCACCAATATTTTTGATTTAATATAAGGTTTTCTGTCCCTCATTAATTCACAATGAAATGGCTAGAAGGATGACTAGGGGCCAAGAAACCAAGAAGCCAACTGAAGAAAAACCAGGAGACAGGAATCCCAGAGAGCAGAAATGCTCAAGATGGGTGTATGTGGCAAATGAAGCCCTTTAGGAGTGACTAAGATGACCAGTAAAGCATATTGTGGACACTGGACAAGGCTTATGAATGAAACACATAATACAATATCTCAAATTGAATGCAAAAGCTTGTTCTTTTGACCGATTGAGGTATACATCTTGTCAGCTACCACATTCGGGTATTTTACTAACCTAAATTTGCTTGGTATTTTTCTTATTCATAATGTGTGATACAAGATAACACTTACTTTGAAATTTACTTTAAAAGATTTGTCATAACTTCCAGCTTCAGACACTGATTTTTCCTTATTTTCTATCTCTGTAAATACCAGTGATGCTTGAAAAAATTTCGAGTTGTTTCTTAGAACTAAGAATTTATCAGCAGAATCATGTGAGATGGAAGGGTAAGGGCAAAGAAACGTTATGTGAACTTGACACAACTAGAATCATCTGAAAGACAGGACTATCAGCTGAGAAAATATTTTCATTCAGTCAAGCTGGAGGGAGAGCATTATCTTAAGAAGTGATTGATTTGGGAGTGTCCAGCCCATTGTTGGTGGTTCTCTTCCTGTACTGGTTGGTGTCCTACATTTTATAAGAAAACGATGAGAACAAGCCAGTCTGTGGTATCCATCTATTGACTCTGCATCAACTCCTGCTTCCTGGTTCCTGCCATGCTTGAAATTCTGTTCTAACTTCCTTCAAAGATGAATAGTGATGTAGACATGTAAGCCAAATAAACCTTTTGCTCCCCAAGTTGCTTTGGACATGGTGTATCATCACAGTATAAAAACCCTAACCAGAACACTCTGCAACCTACAAACTTGATGTTCTTTAACATAATCAAGTAAAATACGCCACTAAAACACCACTAAGCCCAATGTTCTTAATCATGTGGCATATCATGGAAAGTAGTTGATGAACACAGTGTCACTTCATTAAAAATCTCTAGTTTTCTCTCTCCCAGCTGTTAACATTTTGAGTAGCTTTGTTGGCTACAGGTGACAAATTCTGTTCCCTTCTGCTTCTTTTTCAGGTTGAGTGTATGTAGATCTTGGGCATCTAGACAGAGTTCATATGCTGTGTATTAGCCCTGTTGTATCTGGTAAAATATGTTTCTCCAAAATTTTCCACCACTGCTGTTGCTTATCATCATTTTTCCACTCTTTCACATAGATTCAAGTCTTGAGGAAAAAGTGTGGTAAACATATCCCATTCAAGGTTGAGCAATGAATAAAACCAATTAACAAAATGACCCATTTATTAATTGTTGGTCTCAATGCTTGCATTATCAAGGTCCTGTTCAGAGTAACTCTAGCTTTTCATGTGTAAATAATTGATAATGAAGATATTTCCCTCATAAACTTATAGTAGAAGATTTCTGTGATTTATCTATTAATTTAATGTTACATGACAGATGCAAGAATCCATTAAACATAGAAACAAAATTGAATGTAAATGTATCACAACCACTAATATTGTAGCTATAAAAATGGTCTTTATATTTACATATATGTTTGGTGTAGTCTTCCAGGAGCATCTCCCCACTCTGTTTCATTCAAAAAATCAATTTCACATTTTCAGTGAAGAAGTTTATTTTTGGGCATAGTAATCTATTAATAAAGTAGCATTTCTAATCTGTCTTTGGAGTCCTGATTTTGTACTAGATTCTTCTAGGATAGCAATTCAGAAAGACATTGTAAGAAACAGTAACACAAAAATGATTTATAAAGATTTAAATTTTTAAACTAATTTTATCCATATATGGATGTTAGACAAATGTATAAAGTAACAATAAGACAAACTTTGAACAGTTGCATAATTATTCAGTTATGTTTTTTTAATCAGATTGTTTGTAATTTAAATTTTAAAAAGGAAATTAAAAAGAACAGTTAAGTGAAAAATATAACTTAGTGAAATACAAAAGCTAAAAACACGAAAATCCCTTTGCAATAGTTTTGAGTAGCTATTTCCTCTGAATTAAAACATTCTTTACTGGTGGGAAGTTGGACACACCTGAGATTCAGGAAGTAAACCAACTCAGTAAATGTAAGGGAAGCTGAAACTTACATGATTGACAAGGCCCTTACTTGGGATCACACAAGCAGAGAACAATTTACTGGAGAAGAGAATGGCTGATCTACCTACAGGAGACTCTTCCACGGACCAAGCTTCCTGGAGAATCTCTAACTGGTGGAGCTGCAGAGAGCTCTAGGTGTGTAGTTTGCCTAAATCACCTCTAGCCTGGGGATTTGGGCTGGGATTATGGTGATGGTCTTTTGAGTCATCCATGTGCCTCTGGGGAACCCATCACACACACTTCTCTAAGTAATGGCAACAAACTCACATGTTCACCAAAAACCTAATTAAGTAAAAATATTTAATAAAACATACAATGTTAAATAATTTTCATTGCAGAATAAAATAATAATGTATTCAAAAGCAATAATTTTTAATTCTTTAAAGTCATTAATAAAATTAATCCATTTTAAGTAAGTATATTTTCTCGCTAACCTATTAATTTGTGACTTTGATATAATTGTACTAAGCTATGCTTCTTGCTATGTGAAGGATAATATAAATGAAAATAAATATAGTAAAGGTGTTAAAAGGAAAACTTGTGGTTGAAGAGAAAAGAAGTATTTTCAGTGAATATAAATATTTTTTCAATTACATGTCATCTATTTTTGCTTATTAATTAAGTTTGTAAACAAATAATAAAGTTAAATGTATGCCTCGCCAAATGAACTTGTAAATTCAACATGTTATATTTATTTTGAAATTTTTCTATAATGAAATTATTTTCTTTTTATTTTAATTTTAAATAGCTTGTTTTACATGTCAATCCCAGTTCCCTCTCCCTCCCCCTCTTCCCACACCCCCCCTCACCATCCCGCCCAGCCTCCCACCCTATCTCCATTTCCTTCCACATAGGGGATATCTAGAGTCTGTCATTTCACATCTCTTATTTCATATTTATTCCTTTCTTTACCCAAATTTGACAAGTTCCAGATGTTCATCTATCAAACATTATGAGAAGGAAGTTTCTTAGTTCGTATATACAAATGAAACTTTAAATTATAAAGAATAAAATATAGGCCAGGAAATTGTTGTCTTTAACCTACATTCACAGTTTTGTGTTTTTCTATCTTTATAATCTATGTTATAATCCAATTAGTAAAAAAATTACATCCTCTTTAGCTTGTAAATAACTAATTGCATTATCTCTCAAACACAAAGTGTTGACAGCATTTCTAATACAGAAGCTACTCAGGAATTAACAATTTGGGTTCCATTAGAAATATTTCACTTGTGCTTTTGAGTGGGAACAGATTTCTAATGCATTATTTATGCAGCCAACTATAACCACTCCTTCTGTGTTCTTTCAAAATTTTTCATCAATGTTCGTAGACCTCATTTTTCACAATACATATTATTTTCCCCAATAAATCAAGCAAGCCCTGAGGGAACATATTACACTCTTTCATGTAGAAAGAATACAGGGAAACAATATTTAAAACTTACGAAGTGTAACTGATAAACTCTCTTGCCTGCTATAAATTGTAATTAGCTGGTAACCATTGTTTTCTGAACTATATTTGGGCTTATATAGTAGATTATTCACAATAGGTTGTTCAAAACCACACTCTTTATTACTAGAAACTCTTGTCTGTTTCACTGCACTCTTTTTTCCTCCATATGGAAGAAAGTTGAAGTTTTAAGAAATAAATGAAAAAGCTTAGAATCAGATAAAGTGCATGATAAAATTATATATGGAACAGCAAAAGCCTTCAATTTGAAGCATATTTTAATATTTCTTCAAATTTGAAAGCACACTAAATCATGTCCTTTCTTAGATACGGCTAGCACAAAGTTATTATATCACTTTATAGTATTGAACAATTTGTCCTCTTATTATGCAGCTGTACATTAGGAGGAAGCTGCAATACCTCTCTAGAGAATTTGAATCCACTCTCCCCTCTGCAGTGTCATGGGTCCGTGTTTTGTGGTTCTGTTTCTGACCAGGTCACATTAGGTCTTTTTATCACACTAACTATTGATTAACTAGAGGGAAAGAGAATTCGCTGCTAGTCACTGGGAAGAGTAGAATTATTTTATTTAAGAAATGTGTTTCAGGGAATTAGATTGCTAATCAAGAAAAAAAACTAGTTTTGTTTATAATGGAACTATAACGTCTAAAGCAGCAATGACTAGACCAATTTTATCTGACATGTATGAATAATGTTTAATGAACAAGGTACATGATAATGAACCTTATCTTTTTCTTTGTTAGTAAAATATTAACAGTGTGATTACATTTTCCTAAGCAAAACTACATGATCAAGCTACATAGGTCTACATAGATCTACTTAGATCTACAGCCTCATAGATATCAACAATTCAGCAACATTGATGACACACCATTTCTGAGGAGACCATTTATCTATGACTTATTTTGGTATAAGAAAGTGGTTACAATGATCAGCTCATAAGTTGTGTTTTTAAATGAAGATCAGTAACATGGATTGATTACTGAGAATATTGTTTTCCTAACAAGGATAATTCTGTATATTTAAAGTTCAGTCTAGCTAAAAAAATTAAGGGTGTCATGATTCCTTTGCATTTACATGGAGAAAGATAAACTTTACACTGACAGAAGATATTTCAGTAGCCAAAAAATATTTTCTATAATGTTTAAATATCTGTATGAATAATTTAACATTTTTTCAGTGGTTAAATGTCTAATTTGACTTATCGCTGTCTAGTCAATAGTTTTTATATTTCATAGTTTTCATAGTCAAAAATTATGTGGTAGTGTTTGGAAAGATGGTTAAGTGGATTAAATCCACTTAACCATCTTTCAGATGACCAGAGTCCTATTTCTAGCAGAGACATGGAGGCTCCAAATCATGTTCAACTATAGTTTCAAGGGATTCTATATCCTCATCTAACATCTCTGAGCACCAGGCATGCATGTAGTACACAGATATGCATGCAAAGAAAATCACATATACACATAAAATAAGATTTTTAAAAAATCTAAAAATCAGTTGAGTAAATGAAAAACCTCATTATAATTTAAGACACGCAAAATGTGTAAGCAAAATTTGCTATTCCAGCCTACAAACACATCTAGAGTCCTAAATCTTATGGTTTGAAAATTCTTAGCCATTAGAAGAGCAATTGTTTAAAGTACTTCACTCTTTTAACCCTTAAATAGTGGAATGCTGTCCTTAGTTGGAATCTAATGAAGGCAATAATACCAATGCAAGCATGCACCAACTGATTCAGTAAGAAACATTATCACTCTCCTCTTCTTGTAAAGTTTCAGGGTACTGCAAATAAAGCTTCAAAAAGGTTAGGACTAAAGGCGACTCCTGAAGTTTGTTCTCTAAATATTATAATTATTATTATTCTACCTGATCATAAAGGGGCAAAATAATGAGGCTCACCTGAAAGTGAAGTTGATCTCCAGTGAGTAGCACTGTTTGTGAATCTGTGTAACCTTAAAGACAGGTATGCTAGCTGGAGGAAAGAGCCCGTGGAAATGGCTTTGAGGATTCCAGCTTTTCTGTTCTTGTTTTCCATGAAAACAAGTTTCTATTGCCACTTACATATGACTAATTGATACTTAACTATACCCTCAAACGGTATGCATGCCCAACATCTTCTACCTTATCTAACTTCTTGTTAAAATATTTGCTCACATTGACAAAGAAAAATTAAGTAACTACTATACACTGCACATGTGAGCAAGACTACAAAAACCTGACACTTGGGTGCTTGGTCTTTTGACCTCAGCATTCAGGCACTTGAAGAAGTCTCATTATCTCTTTCAGAAAAACACAATTGCTAACTGTGCAAGTCGAAAACATATTAGTACATCACAGTATAAACATGTACTAACTTGGTAAGCCAACAAGCTTAAAACATTAAATTGGCTACATATTCTGTGATCTCTTCCTTGTGTTATACATATTTTAGTTTGTCAAAGAAGAAAATATTTTAATCATTTTTCTATATTTATGAGAATAATGGTTTACTATGAAATGTAAGTTTGAAAATCTATTATTGAATTGGTGTTTACATTTCATGGATTCACTTTACTATAGAACTTAGATAAAATACCAACTTTTATAATTTTCCCTTTTTGATAGCAGGTAAAAATTAAAAATAGAGATGTTCAAAGTGAATCACAAATAATATGAGGAAAAAAGAAATAGCAGACCCTGCAGCTACTATTGTTGTTATTTTGTTATTCAAAAAATTGTAAATAATAATTTTTAAAAATCATTAAAATGATAATGTATTATTTCATGTATAATGTATACGTCTGGTGTCTAAAATAGATTTAGGCCGGGCAGTGGTGGCACACTCCTTTAATCCCAGCACTTGGGAGGCAGAGGCAGGCGGGTCTCTGTGAGTTTGAGGCCGGGCTGGACCGATAGCCTCCAAAACAATACAGAGAAACCGTGTCTCGTAAAAACAAAAAACAAAAAACAAAAACAAAAAAAAACAAAAATAAAACAGATTTAGATACTGATAACAAAAAAGAAAATGTTGACACTATAATGTTTCTTTAGATTCCTTAAAATCTAACATAGTCTCTGTCTGTCTGTCTGTCTGTCTCTCTCTCTCTCTCTCTCTCTCTCTCTGTCTCTGTGTGTGTGTATGTGTGTGTGTGTTTGAGTGAGTGCACACAAATACAAATACAACAGTGAAGGTGTGGAGGTCAGTGGAAAACCTCTAATGTTGATCTTCTCCACATATCCTGTTTGAGAAAGGATTTTTGTTGTTTTCCCACTGCATTTATCAGGCTAGCTGGTGTACCAACTTCTGGTATTCTCTAAATTTGCTGTAGAAAAAACAGGATTATAGATACTTGTGCTAATCATTTAATTTTTATGTGGGTTTGGCAGATTCAACCTCAAGGCCTCACACTAGTTCACAAGTACTTCTATGAAATGAGCCATGTCCCAGACACTCAAATATTCTTTAATGATTTTTCCAACACACTTCCATATAAATGACTTAACACTTTTTTTCAAAGAATGTTGAAGATTTTAAACACTTATCAAATATAATGCAGCTATAAAAATATATAAAAACACTCATGATATGTTTAAGATATATCTACTATGTCATATTTCAATAAGAATTTTGTTCACATTGAAAGAGTAATTGATGATAAATACATAGTCTAACTAGTTTAGGGTATTTTTTGCAGTCCTATTTTAGTAGTACAATGATTTCTCTGGTACTTACTTACAAAGAAAAAAGTATCAAATAATCAGGGGAAACAATTACAGAAGCTTATCAGGAGATATGAGGCATCATTAAACTTTTCCAATGGTAATAAACAGAAAAAACAATTCACTGATTTTAATTGTACTTTACAAAATTGCAAATTTAAAAATAATTGACTATGTAAATAATTGACTATGTAATTGTGGTAGATGAATTCTAGGTTTCAAAATATCATCTCAATGATATAGATGGTAAGAGAGTCAGCCTATGCAAATAATAACAGCTGGTATGAACAGTTTGGATTGCTTCTGTGACACTTATTGTCACTTTACAGTTGAATATTTAAAGTTGGAGATTACATTCACTGTATTGGTAGACTTGCAGCAGCTATCTCTTGTGCCAATGAGGTTGCTCAGCAGACTAAAGGGACTGGTCACCCCAAGTCTGATATCAGTGAATTTGTGAAGGAAGTGAAAATTTCTCTTAGGATAACCAAATACTAAATTATAGTGTAGTATTATCTTCTAATTTATAAAATAGTATCTTTTCATATTTGCAAAGCATTCTATTTCCAAACACCAAATCAAATTGGAGATATATTGGGAATATATATTACCTTTGAGGGAAATTATTGTAAGAAAAAGTGAGAAGTATAATGAAATGGCTTTAGTGACTGGCCAAATATGACAAGTAAAATCTTAATTCATCCAAAAGTCATCAACAGTCTCCAATTATTTTAGATGATTCATAAAGTACTTTTACATCTTTACATTATCATTATATAAAATGATTAAAATAACAATTTCATTTTCCAAAAATAAAGATAAACCAATATATGATTACAATGGTATGAATTTAATGGAAACAACTATTTGCAAAAAAGAAATATTTTAAGAATTGGTCTTAAATAATTTATGTTTTATTAAATCTCTAAAGTATGAAGTTCAGTGGGAGGCAGCTGGGATCTTGTCTTTGTGCAATAGCTTATTGTAATAGACTTTTTATTGACATTTATAAAGAAAATCTCCCTCATTATGTAGATGGCATGCTTTTGCCTACACTGAGAAATATCCTCCTACATATATAAATTAGCACAGTCACTGGACCTGAAGAAACTGACAGTCACAACGTTCATAATTGTTTTATTAAAGAAAACTGAGTATTGTGAATCTACAGTTCATAGTAGAGTTGAAATCAGAAGCTATGTGCTCTCCCTTTTACCAAATGTTCTTTCTGTAGTATCAAGACTACCAAAGATGAGTATATACTGGTGTGTATCTTCTAATAATCACAAAATCTTATTTAACAAGCTATAAAGTAAACTAGCTTCCTAAAATATATGAGTTTACAAACAAAATTAAGTCAATCCTTAATTCAGTAAGTGAATTTTATTTCTGACACAAAGTGCATCATACCACTTTGTTATCTTTCTTGGATTCCAGTAAGTCAAATTCAATGTACCTTTATTAGGCAGGGTTGTCTAGTGGATCATATATTGAATTGACTTGCCAGCTCTTCAACTCAGACTTGATGCCTGAGCATTCCCTCCTAAAAGTTGTCAGGCTAAAAGTTCGCTGGAAATTTCCTGGTACTGAGCCCACACGGGAAGACTGAATGAGTTTGAGATAAAAAATGATAAAGCTATTTACTCAGAAAGAGGTAAAGTGATGTAGATCTATATTTCTTTTTCCTCAATCTCTTCATATCTGGATGACTTTATTTTTGAAAATGCTGTAAAGTAAAGGATTTCGACACTGAGTCTTCAGCTTTTTAAAGACTTTTAAGACATGGCCATAGCCAACCCTTTAAAAACCCTGAGACATATTCAGACATAAATCCTCTATGTGATTCAGTGATTCTAAATCTTTTCAAGTTGATAATCAATCCTTCTCATCACAAGCACTAAAGGCTTGGGTAGTTTCTTGTGTTGGCTTAAGTCATGATCTTTTCCGGAATTAGGGCTTTTTTATATTCATCCATTGTTGTATATTGGAGTATATTTTAGAGACACAAACAGTAATGGATTTCCAATTTAATTACATGGATAACAGCAAGTCATGAGACAGAAGAACACAAAAAGTGCAAGGTGATATAAAGCAGCAATTTAGTAAGTTAGGTACTAAAAATACTTAATATCATGTCATAGTGGTATTTTGTCGTAAAAGAAGGTTGCATGAAAAATCTTAACTCTTTTTCATGACTATTTTGTAAGTTAAATATTTCTCATTTCTTTTTTTTTCAGAAAAAAGCTGCAAATGGAAGAAGTATGATTGTGATTGTGATTATATACACAATGTTTACAATAAAATTAGGATGTTAATGAGAGCTTGTATTTAAACATCTAAACCTAATCTCTCTCTCTCTCTCTCTCTCTCTCTCTCTCTCTCTCTCTCTCTCTCTCTCTCTCTCTCTCTGTTTTGTGTTTGTTTGTTTAGTTGTTTGGTTGGTTGGTTGGTTGGTTTTTTTGAGACAGTATTTCTTTGAGGCTTTGGAGGCTGCCCTGGAACTAGCTTTTGTAGGACTGGCTGGTCTGAAACTCACAGAGATCTGTCTGCTTTTGCCTACTGAGTGCAGGGACTAAAGGCATGTGCCACCATTGCCTGGCTCCTGAACTGTCTTTTAAGGAGAAAATATATATTTAAATTGATTTTGATTTAGTGATTTAATATTTTAACCTGTTTTCTCTGTCTTCCATAAACTGATAGATCACTATATCAACAGGTTCTTTCTGTACAAATATAGATGCTTCATTTGTTTCTGTATCACCTTAAAAAGAAATTACTGGAATTCAACATGTAAAACCTGAAGAATTATTAAGAGAGGGTGAAATGCTATGGGTAACATTAATGAACACTTATGGTTTTTCATAATGTGCATTAGCCAAGTTAAAAACACGAAGCTTAAAATAGATGAAAATGGATAATAAATTGGGTACGCTGAAATATATTCATTTGGGAAATTAATTTAAAAAGTTGAAAACATAATTACTATCTGATTGAAATACATTTTTCTCTTATGGACATTTATTTTTAATTTATTAATTTCAATGCTCATTACACTCTGATTAAACTCTCTTTCTGAAGGAAATAAGATTTGAAGTGTTGTGTGTTGTGCTTATTATTTTCTTTTACAGGAACTAAGATTTGACATGTCCTTGTATCTTTTGTATATTCTTTGCTTGTAGTTTCTATTTTAAGTTGATTGTTTTGGAAGGAAAGAAAACATCAGTATACCATTCTGTTATAAGTCAGTTACTGTATGTTGAAGAACCATAAAAAGTGAATTGCAAATCCACCATAATAATCTTAATTTTAGTTAAATTATGCATGAGCTTTGTGAATCATGGTAAAAATAATATTAAAGCCCATACCTGTAACAATCATATAATGTTTTCTTCTCATCACTTGATTCTGATAATTATTGTAATTACCTTTATTTTAAGTGAATTAGTACATTGGCTATGAGAAAGAGTATTAAAATTGCAAGCCACTATTAAGTTTTATATTGAACTCTTGTTCAATACTCTCATTTATGCACTGCACACACATGAAATATAACTAATATACAGTATTTGAACTTCCTGGTTTTGTCAAAGAAGGGAGCTTTTGAAATTGGTCATCCTGTTGCCACTTGACAGCTGAGTCCCTGTTCCGGTTATGACTTTATTATAGTACATTAACAGGAATTTTATGCAGGTGTGTGGATATACATCATCATAAAAAGATGCATAATGGAATACACAGCATGTATTACTGGCATTAATGAGCAATAAAAGAGACTAAGTTTAAAGGTTTTACAAGAATATTAGAAAACTAGTAATTCGACCTACTTGAGGGATAGAAAGTTTGGAGGAAGTTTAAATACAAACATGGAAAGAGATTCAGAAAGTAAATATTAGATTGTATTGAAAGATTTGGAAAACAAAAGCATACATTTACCATGTTTTATAGACATATTTTAGAAGATTTAGTTTTGTTTTTAATTGTGGCTACGTAGGTGGTTGTGTATATAAGGGCAAGTGTCTACTCAGAACAAATGTCTCAAATCCACTGAAATTAGAGTTAGACGGCCGTGAACTTCTATATGACATGGGTACCCTCAGAAGGAGTGGCTCATGCTCTAAACTGTGAATGCATCTTTAGCCACTATTTGATGTTATTGTTATTATGAAAATTTGGAAATTTATTATAGTTAGCAATTGATTTTAAGTGCCCATAGAAATGAGTTTACATTGATATTTTCATACCAGTATATACCGGGATTTACTACAGCTCCAATCTCCACTTACCTTCCCTACTTTGTTCTCCTCCGTGTTCCTATTTAGTCTGCTTCTCATTTCCTATTAATTCTTCTTCCAATTTGTTTGAAGTCTTTGTTCTTATTAGTATCCATCTATGAAATAAAATGCACTCAAGTGTTTCAACAACACAATTTTGTTTTCTAATAGATGTTTTGTACATGCACCTTTAGTCCTCTGGCTGGTTACATATTTTGAAGTACAATCAAATTAAATGAGGTAAACCTGTCCCTTACAGTGATATGCTTTTAAACACAATGAAGGAAAATGTAACATGGAGATCATGTTCGTGAGATACTCTGTAGCCTAAAATCCACGTGGCTACATGAGAGGAATCCTGAGAAAGAGCTCACGCCTGGATCTGAGGCATCAGTATTTCTTAATGACCCACAAAGTTTTAATTTTCAAAATGGTCCCACAATCTGAGGAACTGTTAAAAGTCAGTAAATGGTGAGGAGAAATACTGATTGGTGCAACAGGGAAATAAGTAGAAAGTCTTTCAAACTAAGAGAGACATGTCAGATACTCAGAATGTGTGCTGTTTGTGCAGAAGAATGGAGTTCAGGTACCAGCCCTCATGTAAAAATGCAAGCTCCAATGAATGCTAGGGTATCTGTACTCACTTATGTACATAGATCCAATATACAGATAATTAAAAGTGAAATAAATCTTAAAAGTTCTCTACCTAACCCATAGGTTAAATGCATGGTTAATAATAGTTCAGGACTTCTTTACATCTATTTGATTATTGTATAATTTCTCAATCACTATCAAATGTGATTTATGCATCAACTTAGGAAATATTAATGATAGGCATAATTAAAACTGATAAATCTATCAGCAAGCAAAAGAGAAAGTATCACTCTTATAATCACACATAAATGCAGAAAATATATAAAGGAAAATTAACCTAATAGTAATATTTAGTTATAAAACTATGTATTATATACATTTCTCATTGTTTTTCCATTCAGTAACTTGGCATTTAAATTTGAAACTTCTCTATAGTGATTTTCCGAAGACAGTGATAACTAGTATTTTATGGTCTATAGAGATAATCCACTGGGTTGAATGTTTGCTATTCTATCATAAGGTCCTGAGTCCAGATCCCAATACCTGTTAAAAGGCAGATCGGGCAGTTCAGTCCTCTGATCCAAAAAGTGGGAGGCAGAAACAGGGAACATTTTGAGGCTTTCTGGTGGTCCAGCAGAATCAGTGAGTTCCAGATTTGCTGAGCAATTCAGTCTCAAATACTAAGATGGAAATGGCTGAGATGATGGCTCAGAGGTTAAGAGTATTTGATATTCTTCCAGAGGACTCAGGTTTGATTCTTAGTAGTCACATGGTGGGTCACAACCTTCTGTAACTCCAGTTCCAGGAGATCTGAAACATTTCCTGGATTCACTAGATATCAGTTGTGCACAGCATACACAGGCAAAACATCCATAGTCACAAAATAAAAATAATCCTGGGCAAATCCTTTCACTGATCTGTTGTCTCTTTATCTTCATGCATTCTCATGTGTATTTTCATACAATGCACCAATACACAAATACACCACACACACACACACACACACACACACACACAAAATCATGGTGATCCATGATGGGACAGAGAAGGTGGATTGTAATAATATAAATAATGTTCTGAATCCAAGTGCTAGCACTTTTTTTATTTTTCAGTTTAAATTTAGATAAGAAACAAGGTTAAGGAGATTTTTAAAGCACAGAATGGAACCAACTTGGTATAAAACAGGTTGAAAAACATACGTTGAAAACACACACACACACACACGGGGGACAGAGGCAGGCAGATCTCTGTGAGTTCGAGGCCAGCCTGGTCTACCAAGTGAGTTCTAGGACAGCCTCCAAAACAATACACAAAATCCCTGTCTCAAAAAAACAAAAAAAATTTTTGCAATCTAAAAGTGAGTACTATAATTTCATTTAAATACAATCGTACAATAATTTTATCACAATATTGCATAGTACTTATAAACTTAAATGTAAAGCTACAAAAGTATAGAGGTAGATAAATAAAATTTTTGTGTATACAACATGCAATACTGAAATGGAATTAATGGGATACTGTAATATTTTCTTTTAAATTCTTGAAGATTGTATATACCCTTGCCACAATTTAAATCTTAGAAAAAGTTTTTTTCATGAATGGATAATTATTCAAGCCATCATCACAGCTAAAGAATATTTATATTTTGTTCTAGATTTGCACTTTCAGTCCACACAGGCAATGGAAGATGACAATTTGATAGAGGATAAGATTGTAGACAATTTTCATTGCATGTCATTCTTAACCGTCTTTTAAGTATTGCATAGTTATTAAAATGGTTAGGAGCAAGAAAATCTCAAATATTTTGTGCATAGATAATTTCTTACTTTTTTTAGTTTTGAAGATAATAAATTAAAATTCTACTTTGTGCTATGTTTTTATTACATTAAATCACTATGCTGAACATTTGTGTGTTTGATGTTAAGGATATTTAACTTCTTATATGTGGACATTTTCTGTCAATTTTTACTATGAATTGATCTTACTGTTTTCTATTGTGATATCTATCTTGTTTTTCTTTAAATGGTTCAAATTTCAGAAAAAGCAATATCTCAGTCTGGTTCTAGAATACTGAATAGAATAAATACTGTGATAAATTAAGTCAAGTGCAGAAGCAATTAAGTTTATGCTCTGCGGTAGCCTATTAGGTGTATAATAGCATATCTATAAAATGATGTGCATTTTTACCTTAAACGTGCATCATTCTTAAGAAATGATGTAGACCTATGAGCTATTTGAAAGATTGTGCCAAAGACACTTCATTCAGAGTGGCCATAAATAAACCTTCACTTTGTCAATACTTCATTATCTGCAAAGCACAATAAAGTCATGAGCAATAAACAAAAACATGCTGGACTGGCAGTTTTATCTAGCTGTCTGTGCGTATCATTTGCTTCCTTGTCCTTTCTGTGTTAAAGTCAAAGCCATAGCATGAGAGATTTTAGGACTGTTTCTATATCCATTCTTTGCTCTCCTCTTTATCCATATGACTGTGAATGGGAAAGGATATTGATTGGGTAAATTCCCTTCTTTAAATCCTCACATTGTCTGACTTCCATCTGTTTTTGATATGATCTGACACTGACTAGGGACTCAGAAGTAAATGAAATATATCCATGCATTTATTCATTAGGGTTTTATTGGTTTGACATTGTATTATAATAATGTTTTATCACTTCTGTTTCTAACTGGGTTAGAATCTTGAATGTGGCCCCGGTCCTTTATTCTTATAATACCTTACATGGATGTGACACTAACTCCATGGTGTTGATAGTCTCTAGGAATGTACTTACTATCAGTGTATACCACAGTATTTCATTTGTTAAAACATTTTTAATCTATATAGTATATCAAAGATATTAATACAAGTATTTGCATGGTGATTATTAGATGAAAACACTGGGGAATCAACTCCAGATTGACACAAAAAAGGTTTCCTATATGGAACTCCAAAGCAAAAACAAAACCAAAACAAGGAAACTTCATTTGTCCATTTAGTATAAACTAAAAATTGAGTGGAATTTCTGTGTATGCTGTGGTACAAATTATCCCTGATCACCTGTAATAATAGCTAATTTCTTCAAATTCATGTTCCCATTTCTCATTTATAATGTTATAATTTCCATGTCATAGTTTGCATAAATAATATCTATATTTTGTGTGACTAATAGCCTGTTCAAATAAAACTAGGTCTGAAGTTTAATTATGACATGATTTACTTTGAAATCACATTATATTTCTAAAGTGAATCCAAGTTGATAAAACTTTTTAATTGATATAGAACATTCAACATGTTCTTAAAAATATGGGTTTTTTGTTTTGCTTTTATAAACAATGTGTCAGCAAACAATGCCATATGCATCTGCATGAGCATATGTTCATAAGATTCCCTAGGGCACTTATCTAGCAGTGGAAACCTCATAACTAGAGTTTATTACCTACAGGGTTCAATGGCATTGCTGAAGGATTCCCACAGTAGTTATATACACTGCCATGGAAGATTACACAAATTTCTTTTGGTATTAAATAAACTACCTAGTATTAAAAGATTATAATTTTATATTGATTTATAAACTAGAAATGGTGTTGCATTAATTCTTTAATTTTCATTGTTCTGTGAAATAAGTCACCTTTCCAATGTTGTTGCAATTTGTTTGTGAGAGCTATGTTACATCACTGTAACTGAAAATTCTGAGAGACCAAACTACGGAGGAAATGTTCACATGGTTCAGTTCTCAGATAAGATTTATTTTCTTTTTAATCCATGTTTGCTTATCCCAGTTATCTCTTGTCTACTCCACACAATGCAGAGTGGTCTTGGAAGAGGGAACATGAATCAAAGAATTGCCTCGGTAAGAGTACTTTGTGCCATGTATGTAAAAGCTTGTCCTGACTGATGATTGGACAGGGAGGCCCATTACACGAATGGCAGTACCATCCCTAGGTTGTGAAATCTATGCTGTAAAAGAAAAGTAACTGAATAAGTGTCAATCAACAAACCTATGAGCAGCATTTCTCTGTGGTTTCTGCTTCAGTTCCTTCTATGACCTCTCTCAGTAAAGCAGTGCGATGTGAATCTGTAAAGCATATAGACCATAGTCCCTTTCCTCCACAAGTTATTTGTGGTCAGTGTCTTATCCCAGACACAGAAAAGTAACTATAACAGCATCTGTTCATATCATGGTATACATGAAGCAGAAAGACAGACAAAAACCCATGAATAAAATATGCCCAAGAGTCAACCTTCAGTGGCATGATGCTTCCAGGGAGGTCTCTCCATGTAGTTTCTACTCCCAGCCCAGGAGCAAATCGAATCATGAACTAAATACTCAAAACATGAACATATACAGATGATTTCACTTCCTTCCATAAAAAGATCAAAACACTCCATTCTGTCTTCAAATTTACTCATATTTATAGTGTTTTGTCACAAGAATATTAACTTATATTTGTAATATTTTATGATACAGACTATTTGTATTTAACTATAATCATTCAATCTTAAATTGTATACAGTTTGGGTTTAGTTTAGGAATATTTTCTTGAATATTTCTCTGCCATACTGGACAATAATGTATTTTAATGATATGGAGAAGTCCAGAGACCTCAACCCTAAAATTAAAACTATAGGTAACTGAGGAAAGTTTGGGAGAAAGAAAGGACCTTTTCCAGGGCAGATCACACCGATTGTCCAGTTCCAAACATTCATCCCTGAAAATATCATGTATATATATGTATATATGTATATAAAATTGCAAGTACTGAGGAGGCTGTTTATACATATTATAGTCATTAACACAGAAATATATGTATAATAACAGCAGCTGAAAAGGGATATATGGGAGGGTTTGATATATTTGAGGAAAAAGAGATTGGAGAGTTGCTGTAATTATATTATAATCCCAAAATAAATATATAAAATTTTCTGTGTATTTCTGATTCTATAGTTATGATGACTATAGTGAATTTTGCACATAGTATCATTAATCAATCTTACTTTAATTTTAATATTTGAATATAATAGTCTCAAAACTTCAGGATGTGATATTGCTAATAAGCTGCAGTTTGTTTATAATGATACTTACTTCTAGACGACTATTGTGTTGCATTAAACATATACAAGTCTTACACTAATCAGCGCAGATATGGCTTTCTACTGATATAATAAGCTTTGTTTCCCTATGATCTACAATACTAATCTGTCAAACAAGATATCTCCTCTGCAATATTTATGGCACAAATGCCATGGGAATAACACAAAGTTGTCTTACAATATTTGAGGTTTTATAACATGGGAATGACATTACTACTTTTGCTTGACTAATTTCGTTTATTGCCCAGATACCTACAAAATAAATATAATTATAGACAAATGCAATGCACAGACTTAATCACTTAAACAGAGAAGATATTATTCGTACTGAATAATGATTTTAGAGACATGTGACTGCTCAATACACGACGAGTAAGTGATTACTGAGTTCCTAACCCTAAACTCTATAGTTACCACCCTTTTATAAAGCTGAAGGGACATTGTGAATGAATGGGCAAAAAATTTATTGGCAAAGAGGTAGGGATAGGTATGTGAAATTATGTCTTCTGGGATGGCACAAAAAATGCAGACAAGATCTCACATCAGTGTGGCTTCCTGCACTAGGCCTCCTCAAGACCTGGATAATCAACAGTCAATTATGGATAAAGGAGAGGTTTGTGCAGCCCTACTCCTCACTGCTGAACTATTGGCTACCGACAGGTTTTTTTTAATATGTGCTGTCAATCTTCAGTTGTGTATCTAGTGAGGCAAACTTCATGCTTCAACAAAAATTCCAAACCCATGGCCACACAGAGTCATTATGTTCAAGAATATGATCTTGTCCACACAGATGACTATGCGAGGATATTCTTAATGAATCTGAGAACAAAATAGAACAAACAAAATGTGTGAATATGCTAATTTCTATATTGCTATGATAAAATACCAAGACAAAACTTAGGTGAGAAAGGATTTATTTTACTTTGTACTTAAAAAGAGTTAGAATACAACATGGCAGGAACTCTGGACAACAGAAAGAGAAAGCCTCACAGTAGGAGCAATAAGTTAGTTGATCAGATTTTCATCCACACAGGATTAGTATAGAGTGAACAGGAAATGGAGAATAACTATAAAAACCAAATCCCACTGCCAATAACATACTTCCTCCAGCAAGGTGACATAAATGTTCCATAATCTTTCCAAATACCAACTACAGCTTTGACTCAAGTTTTCAAATACATGCACCTACAAGGCATTTCTCATTCAAATTACCATGAAGATAACAAAAAAGTCATGAATATGTGAGACAGACTTGTAAAGCAAAGAATATCTAATAGAGGGGTGAGGGGATGAAAATAGATCTGGGGTACATTATCAAAACGTACCATGTAGATTTTATGTTGTTGAAGCCAATAGTAAGAAAAAGCTATACATAAAACTAGGTTACCATCTTCTTATTAATTTCTTTAAGGAAAATTTTAGAATTTTTATTGGACTTTTAAAGATTTAAAGATGAATTTGAGATCAATATTTTCAATATAATAAGCAGATCTGAGTCATAATCTGAGTCACTCTCAGCCTTGGTCAGAAAATCACAGAAAACCTTTTTTTTTACATTGGGAAACAACAGAGAGATGCATAACTGGTCAAACTTCTGAGAATAAAAAAAAGTGAGTTCTCTACCCTAAATAGAAAACCTCTATGAATCAATCTTCCAATACATCCATGGTCATGGATATCCCAGAATCCTTCCAAACATCACATGCTATTGTCATTGCCCTTGGTTACTCACAACAACCATGTGGTAAGACCCCATACTTTGGCTATAGAAAATAGAGAAATCACTCTAAAACAGATGAAGAAATATCCCCGGTTCTGGCCACCATTCATAATGCAAGGAGTTGCTATGTAGGCTGCTGTGGGAGAGAAGGCATCAATAGTCTTACTGGTAATTGGACACTATGTTACAATATCAATCTAACATGTAAAATATACCCACTGCTGCTATAGTTGCGGTACTATTAAAAACTACTTCCTAATTAGATTTAAGACCTGATTAGCTTGACAGAATTTCAGGCCTGGTGCTATAATCCTAGTTAAAAATCCATAACTAGAGAGATCATTGGCTCTAGGGCAAATTTTGTTATCATTGTTTAGTTGAATATTCATGTTGTTAATTTGGCTTCTACAAATTTGTGCTTCTACCCACTGATGTAGGTTTCTCTCAGTGTTCCTCAGAGATAGCAGTCAAAGGAGAATTGAGTAACTTGACCAAGAACTGAAAATTAGAGACTGAGTCCTTGCCCCTCAACTATACATATTTATATATCCATCCATGCCACCACCAAGAGTGCTTAGGGAACATACCAGAAGAGAAAGTAGACAATAACAGATGGAGGATTGAGAGGAGTGCTCTGAGATGCTGTCTTGTGAACAGGACATGTCAATCAAATTTATGAACTCAGGAGTTGTTACCTTAAGAAGTCCTATACAAAATTTATTTTCAGTCTTATATGTATAAAACCCTTGAATTAAATATCTGTATATTATATTTTAGTATGTAACATTATACTGTCTTAAATTTACTTTTTTCTCATAATTTTATATTTTATATATATATGTACAATCATATACTCATATATACCATTAATTTCTCTTCTCCAAATTCCCAATGTACTGTTCTATGTTTTCTATAATAATTATGTAGAGAGTAAAATTCCCCTAAATACCATTCTCAGCTTAATGTCTCAAATGTTGATTTATATTGCAGCTTCATTCAAACTAAGTATTTCTTAAATTCCAGTATACTTTTATGGTATGATAAATTTATTAATGCAGTTGAATTTTTGGAACTTAATTGTTTTTTCTTAAATACTTTCTTTTTTGTTTTTTTTCCTTTTTTATTTTAATTTTAAATAGCTTGTTTTACATGTCAATCCCAGTTGCCTCTCCCTCCCCTCCTCCCACACTCCCCTTTCCCCCACCCTCCCACCCTATTGCCAAATCCTTACACATAGGGGATATCTAGAGTCTGTCATTTTACTCTGGGTAGGGTCCAGGCACTCCCCTAAGAGTTCAGGCTGAGAGAGCATCCCTCTTTGTGCTATAGGCACACGAAGACTGTTTGTATACCAGGGATAGACACTGATCCACAGCTCAGGGCCCCATAGGTTGCCCAGGCCTTCTCACTGACACTCACACTTGGGGGGTCCAGATCATTCCCATGCTGGCCTCCCCACTGTCGGTCTGGGGTCCAAGAGTTCTCCCCTGTTCAGATAAGCTGTCTCTGCTGGTTTTGCCAGCCTATTCTTTGCCAATTTGCTCATCACTCCTCTCTCTCTGTCACTGGGTTCCTTGGGTTCAGTTCAGTGATTAATTGTGTGTTTGCCTCTGCTTCCATCAATCACAGGATAAAGGCTCCCGGATGGTTATAGGCATCAAGTTCATTATCAGGAATGGGCATTCAGGTGGTTTCTCCACTATTGCTTAGCTTGCCAATTGGTGTTATCCCTTTAGATCACTCGAGGTCGCTCTGGTGCCTGATCTGTATTTGATCCTATGATTCCCTCTTCCCCCTATTCTACCCCCACTCCCTCAACTTCCTGTTCCCCCATGACCAACTCTCTTCCTCTTCACCCCCTCTCTTCTTCCCAGGTCGCACTCCCCCCCCACCCCTCCCTGTGTTCCCCATTCATTCAGGGGATCTTGTCTCCATCCTCTTCTCTTGGGTACTATGAATATATGCATACCTTTAAGTTCTTTCCTGTTTCCCAGACTCTCTATCAGTGGAAGTGCAGACTGGCACTATCCTGATCCATGTCTAAAATCCATATATGAGTGAGTAAATACCATGTTTGTCTTTTTTCGACTGGGTTACCTCACTCAGGATGGTTTCTTCCAGTGCTATCCATTTCCCTGTGAATTTCAAGATTCCATTGTTTTTTTTTTCTGCTGAGTAATACTCCATTGTGTAAATGCACCACATTTTCTGTATCCACTCTTCAGTTGAGGGGCATCTAGGTTGCTTCCAGGTTGTGGCTATTACAAATAATGCTGCTATGAACATAGTGGAGCACATGCTCTTTTTGTATGAACTTGCCTCATTTGGATATATGCCTAAGAGTGGAATTGCTAGGTCTAGTGGTATATTAATTCCCATTTTCCTGAGGAATCTCCATACTGATTTCCAAAGAGGCTGTATGAGTCGGCACTCCCACCAGCAGTGGAGGAGTGTTCCTCTCTCTCCACATCCTCTCCAGAATAAATTGTCTTCGGTGTTTTTGATTTTAGCCATTCTGACAGGAGTAAGATGGTTTCTCAGAGTTGTTTTGATTTGCATTTCCCTGATGGCTAAGGATGTTGAGCACTTTCTTAAATGTCTCTTGGCCATTATAGCCTTCTCTACTGAGAATTCTCTATTTAGCTCTGTACCCAGCCTTTTAATTGGATCCTTTGGTGTTTTGGAGACTTGTTTCTTGAGTTCTTTGTAAATTTTGGAGATTAGCCCTCTGTCAGATGTAGGGTTAGTGAATATCTGTTCCCACTCTGTGGCCTGCCTTTTTGTCTTTTTGACTGTGTCCTTTGCCTTACAGAAGCTTTTTAGTTTCAGAAGGTCCCATTTGTTAATTGTTGATCTCAGTGCTCGTGCCATTGGTGTTACATTTAGGAAGTGGTCTCCTGTACCAACTCGTTGAAGAGTATCTCCCACTTTCTCTTCTAAAAGTTTCAGTGTGGCTGGATTTATGTTGAGATCTTTGATCCATTTGGACTTAAGTTTTGTACAAGGCAATAAACATGGATCTATCTGCAGTCTTCTGCATACTAGTACCCAGTTATGCCAGCACCATTTGTTGAAGATGCTTTCTTTTTTCCATTGTACAGTTTTAGCTTCTTTGTCAAAAATCAAGTGTTCATAGGTGTGTGGGTTAAAATTAGAGCTTTCGATTCGGTTCCATTGGGCTACCTGCCTATTTTTGTGCCAATACCAAGCTGTTTTCAGGACTATAGCTCTATAATAGAGCTTGAAGTCAGGTATGGTGATGCCTCCTGAAGTTCCTTTATTGTATAGGAATGTTTTAGCTATCCTGGGCCTTTTGTTTTTCCATGTAAAGTTGATTAATGTTCTTTCCAGGTCCTTGAAGAATTGTAATGGAATTTTGATAGGGATTGCATTGAATCTGTAAACTGCTTTTGGCAAGATTGCCATTTTTATTATGTTGATCCTACCAATCCAAGAGCATGGGAGATCTTTCCATTTTCTGGTATCTTCTTTGATTTCTTTCTTTAAAGACACAAAATTCTTGATATACAGGTCTTTCACTTCCTTGGTTAACATTATCCCCAGATATTTGATGCTGTTTTTGGCTATTGTAAAGGGTGATGTTTCTCTGATTTCTTTCTTAGTCATTTCATCATCTGTATATAATAGGGCCACTGATTATTTGAGTTTACCTTGTATCCTGCCACATTGCTGAAGGTGTTTATCAGCTCTAGGAGTAACCTTGCAGAGTTTTTTGGGTCACTTATGTAAACTATCATATCATCTGCAAATAGTGAAAGTTTGACTTCTTCTTTTCCTATTTGTATCCCCTTTACCTCCTTTTGTTGTCTTATTGCTGTAGCTAGGACTTCAAGTACAATATTGTACAGATATGGAGAGAGTGGACAGCCTTGTCTTGTTCCTGATTTTAGAGGAATTGCTTTGAGTTTCTCTCCATTTAGTTTGATGTTAGCTGTTGGTTTACTGTATATTGCTTTTATTATATTCAGGTACGTTCCTGTTATCCCTGATCTCTCTAGGACCTTTATCATGAAGGGGTGCTGGATTTTGTCAAAGGCTTTTTCAGCATCTAGTGAGATGATCATGTGGTTTTTCTTTCGCAGATTGTTAATATAGTGGATTACATTGATAGATTTTCTAATGTTGAACCATCCCAGCATTCCTGGGATGAAGCTTACTTGATCATGATAGATGATTTTTCTGATGTGTTCTTGAATCTGGTTTGCGAGTATTTTATTGAGTATTTTTGCATCAATGTTCATGAGGGAAATTGGTCTGTAGTTCTCTTTCTTAGTTGTGTCTTTGTGTGGTTTAGGTATCAAGGTAATTGTAGCCTCGTAGAAAGAGTTTGGCAGTGAGACTCCTACTACTATTGTGTGGAATACTTTGAGGAGTATTGGAATTAGCTCTTCTTTGAATTTCTGGGAGAATTCTGCACTGAAGCCATCTGGGCCTGGGCTTTTTTTATTTGGGAGAGTTTTGAAGACTGCTTCTATTTAATTAGGGGCTAAAGGTCTGTTTAGATTGTTTATCTGTTCTTGATTTAGTTTTGGCAAGTGACATCTATCCAGGAAATTGTCCATTTCCTTTAAATTTTCAAATTTTGTGGAATACAGATTTTCAAAGTATGCCCTGATGATTCTCTGGATTTCCTCAGAGTCTGTTGTTATGTCCCCTTTTTCATCCCTGATTTTGTTAATTAGCATGCTCTCCCTCTGACTTTTGGTTAGTTTGGACAGAGGTTTATCTATTTTGTTGATTTTCTCAAAGAACCAACTCTTTGTTTCATTGATTCTTCTCAGTGTTTTTCTGGTTTCTACTTGATTGATTTCAGCCCTCAATTTGATTATTTCCTGGCGTCTGCTCCTCCTGGGGGAGTTTGCTTCTTTTTGTTCGAGAACATTCAGCTGTGCTATTAATTCTCTAGTATGACTGTTCTCCAGTTTTTTCATGTGGGCACTTAGTGCTATAAACTTTCCTCTCAGCACTGCTTTCAAAGTGTCCCATAAGTTTGTGTATGTTGTGTCTTCATTCTCATTGAAATCGAAGAAGTATTTAATTTCTTTTTTCAAATGTTCCTTTACCCAGGGATGGTGCAATTGTGCATTGTTCAATCTCCATGAGTTTGAAGGGTTTCTGCGATTTGTGTTGTTGTTGAATTCTAATGTTAATGCATGGTGGTCTGATAAGATGCAGGGGGTTATTCCAATTTTTTGTATCTGTGGAGATTTGCTATGTTTCCTATTATGTGGTCAATTTTAGAGAAGGTTCCATGTGGTGCCGAGAAGAAGGTATATCCCTTTGTATTTGGGTGGAATGTTCTATAGATGTCTGTTAAACCCAGTTGGGTCATAACTTCTATTAGTTCTTTTGTTTCTTTGTTAAGTTTCTGTCTGGAGGTCCTGTCTAGTGGTGAGAGCAGAGTGTTGAAGTCTCCTACTATTAGTGTGTGAGATTTTATGTGCATTTTGAGCTTTAGTAATGTTTCTTTCACGAATGTAGGTGCCTTTGTATTTGGGGTGTAGATGTTTAAAATTGAGACTTCGTCTTGATATATTTTTCCTTTGATGAATATGAAGTGTCCTTCTTCATCTCTTTTTATTGATTTTAATTTGAAGTCTAATTTGTTAGATATTAGGATTGCTACACCCGCTTGTTTCTTGGGACCGTTTGATTGGAAGATCTTTTCCCAACCCTTTACTCTGAGATAACGTCTGTCTTTGATGTTGAGATGTGTTTCTTGTATGCAGCAGAAGGAAGGGTTCTGTCTTCGTATCCATTCTGCTAGTCTGTGTCTTTTTATAGGCAAGTTGAGGCCACTGACATTGAGGGATATTAATGACCATTGATTGGTGATCCTTGTTTGTGCTTGATTTATTGTTAGTGAAGTTATTTTGTGTAGTTTCTCCTCCCTTTTTCTTTTGGTGTTTTGTAAAGTGTGATTATATATTGCCTGTGTCTTTGTGAATGTAGTTATCTTCCTTGGCTCTAGGTTTTCCTTCTAGCATTTTCTGTAGAGCTGGATTCATGGCTACGTATTGTTTAAATCTGGCTTTGTCATGGAATATTTTGTTTTCTCCATCTATGGTAATTGAGAGCTTTGCTGGATATAGTAGTCTGGGCTGGCATCCTTGTTCCCTTAGCGTTTGTAGGACATCTGCCCAGGATCTTCTGGCTTTCATCGTTTCCATTGAGAAGTCAGGTGTAATTCGGATAGGTCTGCCTTTGTATGTTACTTGGCCTTTTTCTTTAGCTGCTCTTAATATATTCTCTTTACTCTGTAGGTTTGATGTTTTGATTATTATATGTCAAGGTGACTTCTTTTTCTGGTCAAGCCTATTTGGTGTTATGTAAGATTCTTGTACTTTCATAGGCATATCTTTCTTTAGGTTAGGGAAGTTTTCTTCTATGATTTTGTTGAATATGTTTTCTGTACCTTTAAGTTGAATTTCTTCACCTTCTTCTATGCCTATTATTCTCAGGTTTGGCTTCTTGAAGTTGTCCCATATTTCCTGGATATTTTGTGTTAAGGATTTGTTGGTTTTGAGATTTTCTTTGGTTGACGACTCTATATCCTCTAATGAGTCTTCAACACCTGAGATTTTCTCTTCTATCTCTTATATTCTATTGGTGATACTTGCGTCTGTATTTCCTGATCATTTACTCAGCTTTTCTATTTCCAGCATCCCTTCATTCTGTGTTTTCTTTATCGTTTCTATTTCAGCTTTCAATCCTTCAACAGTTTGAGTTGTTTCCTTAATTTTTTTTGGTTGTTTTATCTTGGTGCTCTTTAGATTCTTTGAGAGATTTGTTTATTTCTTGAATTTTTCCCCCTATTTCATGGAATTTTTGTTTGTTTTTTCTTCTGTTTCTTTAAGGGATTTCCTCGTTTCTTCTTTGAGGGTCTCCATCATCTTCATGAAATAATTTTTAAGGTCTGTCTCCTCTTCTTCATCTATGTAGTGCTTTTGGGGTTTTGCTGGTGTTGGATCCCTGGATTCTGGTGGGGTCATGTTGGTGTTTCTATTGCTGAGTGATCTCTTATTCTGTCTTCTTCCCATCTCTTCTTCCAGTGGATGCTGGTGGGGTCTTTCTGTCTCCACTGGTCTCCTTCCTTCCTGCAGCTGAAGCTGGGGATGCTGACAAGGAGTTTGGGTCCTGGTAGGGCTAATGTCTTTCCTGAAGCTGGTCTCACTGGGGTTGGGGTCTTGGAATTGTTGTCTTCTTTGCTGTGTGGGCAGGTCTCCTGTAGCTGTACTGTCTGGGGTTGGGGTTTTGGAAGGGCTGATGTCTTTCCTGAAGCTGGACTCGCTGGTGTTGGGGTCTTGGAAGGACTGATGTCTTTCCTGAAGCTGGACTCGCTGGGATTGAGGTCTTGGAGGAGCTGATGTCTTTCCTGTGTGGGCAGGTCTTTTGGATGCCAGGAGTGGCCCAGAAGATCGAGGGGAATGGGGGATGGGTGGGCGGTCCCCGCCGGAGACCCAATCTCACCTGAAGCTGGACTCGCTGGGGTTGGGGTCTTGGAGGGTCTGATGCCTTTCCTGTGTGGGTCTTAAATACTTTCTAGAAGTTAAGTGAATGAATCAAAACTTGCATTGATGTTTAATATCTGTCATGTGTTACCAGGTAATACACATGAGAATTGATTAGAGCATGAGAGTTCTACTAGAGTAGTGAATTATTCTGCACCATGTGGCTTAATTTAAATTTAAAAATAAAAAAATTAAAATTAAAAAAATTTGTTGTATTAACATAAAGCAAACTATAGTTAATAATCGTTTTAAGAGTTGAGTTTAATTTTGAAAAGTGTTGATGATTGCACTCTACGTTTTATTTTTGCCTAACATTTTTTATTCTTTGCTTACTTTCTAGTTATTTCTGATGTTTTTTATGATAAAAATTAGAGTATTATTTTCTTAAATTGGCTGTACATTTTAGTATTTTAAACTTTCTCTGATACTTTTCTAATTCTAAATGTTTTTGCACATTTCCAAATAAGAATAATTTCATTTAGAATGTATGATAACCCTGATATATAGGGAGTAGGGAAGCTTTGAGTGAATATCTAAAGAGTGGATGGAACTCCTGAGTAAATTTGTATTGTTTGACATGGGCTTGGCAGTGCCAAATGTCACAGAATTGTGGGGTGATGAAGACTTTCCTCAAGGGAAAGACTCAGGGACATGTCAAAGCTTCTTGCTCTGGAATGATTGCAACCTATCACTGCCTGTCTACAGAGACCTACAGTTATTAGGTAACCTCTACCTCTGCACTACATAGTGAAGTTGCAGAGGTTCTGATTTGTTGTGTAGTTCTGCAATGTCATCAGAGTCATAACAGGCCACCTGAAACCAGTTGTTACCCATGTGTCCACTGTCTGACCTGTCTTCATTCCTTTCTACTCCTACTGAGGTTTGAAGGATTGAGTTGTGTTAGTCATCAATATAAGGTTAATGAGATGTTAAAGAGTTAACCTCCTATGTGTTTTTAGTTATATGTTATGTTATATAATTATCATATGTGTTCAAGATTTCTTAGCACAGTAGAAAAAGAAATGCTTAGGAATCCTTTAGTTTTTTAGGAAAGGATGTAATGTGAAGGTATCAGTACCAAAAACAAGGATATCTGTGATACTCTGCCATTGCCTTTGAGCATACATTTTCCATAATATACTTAGTTTCAAATATGATAAATTTACTCAGTTTTATAGAGCATTGAAATTGGCACTATGTGTGCAAATAGCAACAACAAACTAACTCTAAAAATAAAAAGTCACATTTTGGAGTCAAGCAGGCTAACCTTATTTACTTATAGATTGCAATCCTGTGAACTCTCCAAGATGCAAAACCATTCACTTACCTATCTACATATAAGTATAGTTTAATTTAGTAATGTTTATTTCCTTTACATAGTAACTTTTTACTACAAGATATCTATATACAATATAACTGATACCAGTACTGATTTTTTTTCTCTTGCAGTCTGACGGATACAATGAATATCATTTGGTCCATTGTCAAAAAAGAGTGGCAATATTGACGTGGATATGAATAAGTAGATAATTAAACTTGTGAATGTTTTCTGAGAGAAAAGGGTTGAATTTCTTTGTAATTGATGGTTATCTGGGTCTTACGTATTTTTGAGGTAGCAAGAAATTTCTTAATTTTCAATCATTCTACCTGTTAAAAAGATTAGATTTTAAGTTTATCCTTCAAACTTTTATATAGCAAAATAAACATTTAGAAGACTAGTTTTCAATAACCCTTTTGCTACTTGTTCTTTAAAAAGTTTATTGGCAAAGAAAAATACTGTATTTTATTTTTGATTGGAAAAAGTGAATTTGGCATTTTGAAATAATACGGTAATGCTTTAAAACGGGTTGTGTATCTCATCAGGATTAATCAAGCCTTTCTATGTGCATGGGCCCAATCAAAGTTCCTCCTTGGTCTAAATAATTTTAATTAAACAATTCTACCTTCTGTAGCAGTCATTACCAGGGGATAATTGACTGAATCTGTAATGGAGCATTAGGCGAATGCTAAACAAACAGTAAGGTTAATTATCTGGCAGAGATGTCTGTTACAGAAGGGCAGTGTTCGCTTTCCAGGTTCCTAATCCCCTTCAGCACCTCTTAGTAAACTGTAATAGTCCTCATTCAAACACAGTGTTCAACTGCAGTTGCTGAACACCACGTGGGGTCAGATCAACTGATTTAAATATAATAATTGCAAAGCATGCCTTTACATTAGCCAATTTCTTTTGAGAAGTCTGTTTCCTTTTGCTTATTTAATTCCACCTTCTATGTAAATTTCCCTATAGTTTCTTTCTTTCCTGAACACTGCAGCTTGATAATTGCAGAACTGACACAAAAATATATATGACAGATTCACAGTCCAGAAGTTTCTGTTGCAATATATAATTGTGCCACTTGCATGATAATTTTTATTATTATATCATCCATTGTTTTTCTTTTACTTTCCAACCTCCCAGTGAACTCTTTGTCTTGGATGGCTAAGGAGCCAAAGACATTTTTTTAAGAACTGTATTTATATTCTGTACAAGGTGCATTTTTTCATATAATTCATTCAATTGACCTCAGTCTTCAAAATAATAATTTTATAAATGCTTTTATTACTAAAGTAATTTTCACATCAAGTCAAAATATCTTTTCAATGAAGCAAAAGAAATACTAATAAAAATTATTTTAAACTCAAGTGATTGACTCTGACTCACTGTAATGTCAGAGGTGTACATTTTCTAGGATTCTCAGTATAAATTTTAAAGCATTTTTCCTGGGTTCCTGTATTCCTGTGTTCTTGATTTTTTTTATTTTTGTAGAATTTTGGTCTTATATATTTTGTTGTGAGCCTAGCCTTTAATGGCTGAGCCAACTGAAAATTGGATAGAGAAAATGTGGTACATTTGCATAGTGGAGTACAATTCAGCAGAAAAAAACAATGGAATCTTGAAATTTGCAGGCAAATGAATGGCACTAGGAGAAACCATCCTGAGTGAGGTAACCCAGTCACAAAAAGAGAAACATGGTATGTACTGACTCATTTATGGATTTTAGACATGAATCAGAGGAGTGCCAGCATACAATCCCACTACCAGAGAGTCTGGGAAACAGAACATTCATCCAGTGACTGATGGAGCAGAGGCAGACACCCACAGCCAAACATTGGACTGAACTGGAATCCAGTGACAGAGAGGGAGGACTGATGAGCAAAGGGGTTAAGACTGGCCTGGTTTAACCCACAGAAACCGTTGACCTGAACAACGGAGAGCTCATGGACCTCATACTGATGGCTGGGTGTACAGCATGGGACTGATCCAGACACCAGGAATGTGGGTGTCAGTGAGAAGGCCTAGGTAATCTATGGGGTCTTGGATAGGATTTATCCCTGGCATACAAATAGACTTTGGCTGCCCATCCTACAACGAGGGATTCTCTCTCAGCCTGAACTCTTGGGGGAGGGCCTAGGCCCTGCCTTGGGTGAAATGACAGAATCTGGAGATCTTCCATGGAGGGCCTCCCTCTCCCTGGAGATCAGAGTGGGGATTGGGTGGGGGGCTGGGGGCCTTGTTGTGAGGGTGGGAGATCTGGGGTCAACATGTGAAGCAAACTTGTTTCTAAATTAAATGAAAAAATGGAAATAAAAAGAATGTTGGTCTTATAATTAGGCTCACTTAATATGACTACATCAAATAGAACACTGAGGTCGTTAAAATTGTATTAAGAGATTTTCAAAATAGTCTGTTTTTTCTTACTATTCTGAATGTGAAAGTCAAATTAATATTTATATTTACTTATTATTCATGTGAAGGCAGAACAACATAAAAATTCATAGTATATATTTATCTGACATCTCAGAAAATATCATTTTTGCCCTAAGTTCCTCTTCTTCTAAGAAAAAAACTAATTTATTTTGTCATCTCCAACATATCCCTAGAGACAGTATGTGTTAACTACCAGTGTTACTGTTACTGTATTATATATATTGCAAGGGCAGCAAAAAGAATGAAGCCCACAACTGAATTTCTTAACTGGATACAAATTTCACAATGGTTAAAATTGTTTAATAGTGAAGTAGAAAATGTGAATAATGTGCATGTGGTTTTGGTCTCAGTAACACTGTCAATGAGCTCAATTCCTTTTTATAGGGACAGCAAAAATGCAACTGTGTATTGCAAACTGATACTTACAACTATGGACATGACAGAATGATTTTGTGAACAGAGTATTCTGTTACTTTAAGAAAATTGAAGAATTCGGTATTACTTCAAAGTGTAATGAAATCCAAAATCTAATGGAAAGATGGTGCATCCAAAGTGGAAAGAGAATGAGTGAGGAAAAAAACTTAGATTTGCAGTAAGAAAAATATGCTTAAATGGGTGGGAAGCTATATTCTTTGTAAAGTGTTCTCTTATATGAGAATATGATTTTTTTATTATTTTTACTTTTTTCTACCAACCCATCTTTATATTCTTGAAAGAAAAGTTTGATGGTCTAAACAAATACAGCAAAATCTCCAAGTATTTCTTAACAGTGCTTCAACTCCCACAAAAAAATAATATAACAAAAAAAGAGAAAAAGTAGAACAAATTGAATCACACACACACACACACACACACACACATACACACACACTTGCAAAGACATTAAGTATAAATGACTCCATTTTCTCAAGTATAAAATACAGATCTACTAGAAAATTATCACAGGCTTAATATCTTAAATTTTAACATCTATGAACATAGCTGCAAATAAATATTTGTAATGGCTTTATGGACATTTGTTATAAATTTTTAAGATAAGTAATATGCTTCATTGTGATCGTAAATGGAGATTTAAAGATAATATCAAGGAACACAAATGTAGTCACAGTAAAACTGGCTGTTTTCACAAGCACATCCTCTTCCTCCTGCTTCTGCTCTTAAGTGAATTCAGGAATCAGATTTAGGGTTGATTCCAATGTTTTGAAAGATTTCTCCCCATAACTTTGATAAAATGTATAAACAGTTCCTAGTAAAGGTCATTTATATAACATAATAAATGTAATATTTTAAAGTTTTAAAACTACACTAAGCCACTTATTTCTTAGAAGATAATGCATCTTCTTCCAGCAAATTTCATCAGTTTCAAAATAAGAAACAATTTTCAATATGCTCATGTTGTTATTTCTCAGTTGAATAAAACTATTTACAATATATGAACTGTAGCTATCATGCAGGCATAAATGTAGGCAATTAGGAATTAGCATTTTTCTATGTTAAGGTTGTCATAATTCTTTATAAGCCATTGCTCAAATCTTGATCCATTATTCTCAATAATCTCCATGGTTATGACTAACATAATTTTGGAAAGCACGTGGAAGTCAACTAATTTTCTTTCAAAGTATATTTGCATTTTAAGCCTTTCATTTTAATGTCTCAATCATTTCTTATTACCAAATACTCAGGATGTGTCAGTAGTTGTAGATGAAGTAAATACCAAACTATCTATTCTAAAATCTATTATTATTCTGTGAGGAAAGCTGAAAAAGTAATAAAAATTCCAGAAGAGTCTGTTAAGGGAGGCTTTTTCCTTGCTAACTGCTTTGGTTTATCACTCGCGAGCCGCCTGGGCTCTGCCGCGTTGTAGTCCCCAAATAACACACAAGACGCTGTATTAATTATGAAGCTGTTGTCCTTGCTTGTTTCTTACTGGCTAGCTGTGACCTAAGTAATTAGCCCATAATTGTTAATCTTAGTATGTTTCTTACCGGAGAATAGTTCCGGGCTTCCTACCCCATGGCGGTTACATCTCGAACTCCTGTGTTTTCTCCTTCCCAGAGTCCTCCTGGACTCCTAGTCCCTCCTATCTTCGTTCCCTATTGGCTCCACAGTGCTTTATTGACATGAGATTTCCCCAACAAGAGTCAAAAGTGTGAAAGTCACAAAATGACTGGATTTGCTCTGACTGTCCAGATTGTGTCAAATACCAGGGTCTGCACGAGCATATACTCCTGTTACTGGATCAGCTCACTAGGCCTGAGAGTAGATATTCTGGAAAAAGAAGTGTTAAAATTATTACAGGTAATGTGTGTTATAAATGAAATGGCATCAAGGTGTGAAAACTAAGTGCAAAAGATGGTATTCTGAGAAGAACGTATGAAATATGATGGAGGGTGAATGGCTTTTTCCCCTAAAATGGAAAGAAAGAAAGTAGAGGGGAATGGGGAGAGAGAAAGAGAGGAAAAAGGAGAGACAGAGAGAGGGGGTGAGGTAGGAGGATTGGTGGGAGGGGTGGGGTGAGGCGAGGGATGGAAGATAGAGGGTGTATCATTATGTACTATTTAAGTGATGTGAAGTAATCCTGACTTCATGGAGAAGGGAGCTTCATGCTTATTTTGTTCTTTCCAGCCTGGTAAAAAATAGTTCTTGTTGCTGTTGGTTGGGGTAATGTGGCTATTACCATAATCTACTCTAAATTCACATTCTCCTTACAGGACACTAAGATGCACTGTGTGTTGCTGTTCTAAATAGGTGAAGCAGAGACTATTAAAAAGAGGGCCATTCTGAACAAGCTGGTTTCCCAATGGATTAATAAAACACTGTTTGAAGTCTTCGTTTCAATGGAGTAGGCAGTAGCCACAAATGACTACTTAATTGTGGTTGTTTGATTTAACATATGTTCTCAGTATAAAATAAGTAATCTGATATTGGAGGCCATAAAAAATGGAAAATGTTGTCAGTATATACTGTGAATACTTTCTATATAACTGCACATTTAAATATGCATTTCAGAAAATGAGAAATGAATTATTCAACTTTGTATTGTCTATTAATTTTTAAAATCAGGTTTTCAAGAATTCCAAATTTTCATTGAGAATTGCTATTATAAAGTTATTTCAGAGTTGTTTTAAGTTTAAGTTTGGCATATTTAATAACTGTCCTTGTCTTTGCTAGAAAATGTCAAGTGTTTTTTCAAAGTGGTCGTAACAACTTTTCTCACTATCAGTACTTAAGTGTTAAAATTTTTACCTTTTCTTTCACACACAATTATCATTTCAGAACAACTTGTTAGTCTGATGAATGCTGTTATTTATTTCAGTGGACCTGCTGCTTCACTTGGGATTTTCTGTATATTTTTATGTATGTCAAATTATAAACTACTTGTTTTAAAGGTAATTCTACTAATATAGATATAGACTAGGAAATATTTATTTATAAAGGAAATCTCCAGTGGCTGTATTCTCTACGCAATTTTCACACTGATAATATAGTTATATTTTACTAAAAATAAGTAGCCATTCTCCAGATATTTTCAGTATACAGATATTCAAATAAGCATGGAAATAACAAGTAAGATTTACTCCCATGTTAGTTTTATATGAATACATAACTAGATATATGCTGTAATTTTATTCTATATGTAGGCATACGTGATGTTTTTAATGTTTTATTTAATGGGTTTAGATACATGTATTTAACTTGTATATACTTTAGATTTATACTAGGCCACTATATATATATGACATATAATATCAATAGTTTAAACAATTCTAATGACGTTAATAGTTTACAGATACTAATTATAAGTATTGGTTCCCCTAGAATTGAAAACTTTCAAAAAAAGTTACCTTTTGTAGCCACATTCTATTTCTCCCATCTCGATGATATGGAAATAGAGAGTTGATGTTTAGTGGAGAGCTGTTTTGCCACAAGATGATGAATTGCTAATGACACAAAAAATCCATCCATCTATATTTACAATAGGAAGAAATGGTTAAAGCAAATTATTCTCGCATCTGTCATCAAGGCACTTGATTACAATTACCCTAGTGATTACCCTCAGGTTTTTACAATCTCAACTTGAATGCACTCTCCAAGCCAAAGTATGGTTTGTAAGGAGAGAAAATACACCACAAATCATTTGATAAGAAACTGCCTTTCATTCAGCATTCTGCTGTGCAGGATGTTTTTTTCCCATGGGTAATGAAAAAGGATATCATATATACATACATCTTTTTCATATATATGTATATGAAGGGGTTTTGGTATTGTTGGAGGTTTGTATAGGCTGTGAATAATAGATGTTAAGATGGAGGTTAAAGAAATATAAAGAGAACTCAGGGTTTCTTCAGTGGAACATTGCCTAGGAGATGATTTCAGTAAGTAAATTGAAATTGGTGTGTTTTTGCAAACACGTCATAAGAAGAGAGAGTCACACCTTAGTAAATCACTTGCAGATGATACATAAATTCTACTCTGTATCTAGTACAATTTGAGCAGTACAAACACTAGGACTTAATTGTGCACACTATTAATTTTCATTTCTAAGTTTTTGTATTATGCTATGCCAAAAGTAGCATCTATATGCCCTGGAATTACGACTCCACATTCTTAGCCTAAATGTGAAAACTAAAAGCATTTGCTTAAAATGTTACTGTTTAAACATTGTCTATAAATCATTCCACACTGGCTTATGAAATGCAAATTTAACAGCAAAGAGGGAGAGCCAAGATAAATCCAGTAATCAATATCTATATCTATGTCTCAATAACTCCAGGTTATTTCTTTCAGACTTTTTTAAATGGAAAGATAGGTTAAAAGAAAATGAAAAAATATTATTAAATTAGTCTTTGATATAATTTAAAGTAATAAACATTTATTTTATCCACTTCCTGTCTTCTTAAAGCATACAGGTCTCTGACACCAGTAAAGAACATGTACCACTGTTGTCATTTATCTGCTTCAACTGTGTTTCCCATCAGCTTGCAAGTTTTGTAGTAAAGAGAAGGACTCCATACGCAGCAGACACACACTGTGAAGTAAAACACAAAATGAATTTTACAATAAAAAAGGCTTATATGCTAGAGTTAATATAGTCCATGATCTGCTTTTCTAAACCAATTTTAGACTTCTGCATATTCTTTTATTTGACTTATATTTTCTTCAGAATGTTCACTCCTAATCATTGAGAGAAGAAATATCTTTTTATAAGGCTGAATCTGCTCGCAAGCATGAAAGGACAATAGTTTACAATTGTTTGTTTCTCAAAAGCATGAGAATATCAAAACAAGTTGACAGAAAGAATCCCGCAGCATTGTGCATTCAAGGAAATGAAGAATTTATTGAAAAGAAGTTAGAAATGAAATATTACTCATCATTGTGGGAAGGAGGAACCAATGTAGGAAATTTTATTGGATATTTATTTGGATGCTCCACAAAAAAAAACTAAGAAAAGTTATTTGAAAGTCTCTGTATCTGTTTCCATCACTTTCTGGGTGGATCCCATTAAGATAATAATAATTGGGGTAGGCAATGATCTATGTGTGCAACAGAATATCATACATAATATTGCTTAGTAAATAAGTAATTTCCAAGGATGATATTCAGTGCTTACCCATTTGAGGAATGACCTAGAGCTTAACAGCTGCTGTGCTAAAACTATTTAAACTTATTTCTTTATGTTCTCAAATTTCTCACTGCTGAGGGTGGATTTTTTTAAATAATGCTACACAAATTCCATGGAAAGGAATGTTTAAGAGAAGCATTCACCAACCTATTGTATCAGGTTTTGTGACTCCTCACGAGAGCCCTTACCATGAGGAGGAATGGACTTGGGAGAGCTGGGGCAAGGTAAGGGAGACAGAAGTAGGGGTAGAAGAGAGAACTGTGTTTGGAATGTAATAAAATTTAAAAGAATAAATAAATTATAAAGAAGAATAAAATCATGGGTTACTTCTCTAAATAGAACTATAAACTATGATGTAGGATTAATTGTCAGTTTATATTTAAATTTTCATACATGCATTTTCTTATATATTTTCTACAATGTTTATAAATATGTGCTGAGACATATCACAATGGTTTCTTACTATTTAATTTATTCTTTTAATTGTTTAGTTTGGGTTCGTAATCCTAAATTTAACCCCTCAATGCATACTCTACAGGTAAACATGGAGTGAATAATGAAAATATGGAACCCCAAACCTGCTGTGACACACAAAGACTTTATTATATAAGGTATCATGAGGAAGACTGCAGAGTTCATAGGTGATCTATAGGATGGCCTGCCATGATAGGTAAGATGCAAACAAGATCTGGCCCACTACTCAAATAGAGGCAACTTATTACTACAACTGTAATACCCTGTGGTATAGTGGAGACATTAATATCCTGTCATAAGGTAACTCCATTTAAAATATTTTTTATTTCTAGAGTAATAGATTTTCATGTGACATATTCAAACATCACTGGTTTTCCCTCAATTTTACATAAAATGAAGACATAAGCTGCATGAGGAGCAAAAGGGAATCTGAATATCGGAGGTATATAATGAGAGTAAAAGTGATTAAAATTTATTATATGAAATTCTCAAAGGATTAATATTAAAAAGTTCAATAACATACATGTGATTAAAATATATTTAAGTAAATTATACCATGCATAAAATAAGAAAGAAAAGAATACAGAAATTTAATAAGATTATTTGACAGATGCAGTAAAGTTTTTCAATACAAGTTTCTTTTTGAAATAAAAATGAAATGCTGTTCTTAGTTGCCCATCTCTAAAGGTACTCTATCTGTAAGAATAGCATTGTCAAATATAGGCTCATACTTTGAATACATCAGATCACTGCTTGTGTGTCTGCAAAGTGATAAAATATTTATGAAAAACCTTACTTAACAGCCATCCATCCATGCATAATAAACTGCATGTCTCTTGCTGCTTTCAAGATACTTACTTCCCCTTTACACTCTGATCATGTTGGTCTCTTTGGATTCACCTATTTACAAGGTTGATTTTTATGTCATTATGACTTTCATGAAATATGATTCCTGCTATGATTCAATAAAATAATATTTTCCTCTTCTTTTGCCCAATAAGAATCGTACCATAAATAATATTTTAGCCACTTTGTTCCTGTTTCAGACATTACTGTGCCAAGCTCATTTAGCCTGGGCAGTAGTGGGTTTCTTGTTGCTGTTACTTATGTGTTTCTTCTCTGTTCCCCAGACATCATCATTTTCATTGTCCTATCTTCAATGCCCATCTTCCTCTCAGACATAATTGATGTGCCAGGATCAGACAAGAAAAACACTCAACTATTTTAAATGCCATTTTCTAAAGGTCTTTGAAAGGTTTGAAGACTATTTATCTCAAATATATCTCTGAATATCTAGAAAGCCTAACTAACATAACTATAAGTTCTGACTATTATAAGTGACTATTTATAGTCTATATTTAATTATGCATTATGTCTAAAAATATCAGTATAAGAACAATATTTAATCAAGAGGAGAAATATACATATCACAAAACTGAACTTGAATTTGTATCAAAAATGAAAAACCATACCAACACAAAGTATTCATTTACATTCTATAATTCCACCTTTACCATTAAAAAGAAATTGGTTATGATCATCAACCAATTATAAGCAACCCCATTAAAATGAAAACAAAGATTTATAAACAATATGGGAATTTGGACATGACTCATTCCAAACTGCTTCCTGCTGGATGGGGGCACTGTTCATACCATGGGGATCATGAAAAACTCAGAAACCTGTATAAGTCCTTATATTCAGAGTCTGTCGTCTTAGCTGTTTTATGTGATAAATCACTTGTGCCACTGCTTCCGAGGGTCTTGGTTCATCAAACCACAGAAGCCTAGAAGGAATCCATAGCTTTCCATTTTCTGTAGAAACATAAACAAAACCTCTTTTCCTGAGTAACCAGTCCTTATATTTAAAGTTAGAGGTAAAAGCATTTTTGAAATATATAAGTTTGATTAATTCAGCAGCATTTATAATCAAGTATGTTTTAGCAGTTGTTCCTTCCTTAGACACTGAACAACTGAAAAACTCAATAGTATACAGTATCCAAACTTTCTGTGTATTTTCCATCTGTATGTGGCTTATATTACTCTATTTCTTTTACTTTTATTTATCTGTTTATTTCTCTGAGACAGTGTTTCTCGGGAAATCTGCCTGCCTCTGCCTCTGGAGCAAATCCTACCAGTGTGCGCCACTTCTCAATTTATTTACCACTATGCTGTTTCTTTTCCTCTTCCAATCCTATGTATATTTTGAAACACACTGTAAACCTTTCGAGGTTTTTCTTCATCTGAATCTGACTTTACTGTAAATCTTTATGTTTCTCTGGCCCCGAGTCTTGTCTGCTAAAAATCTAGGCTGTTAAACTGCAGTTTTTCCAAGATGGCAGACATAATTATGACTCCAGCCACTGCCTTGTCTATGCTGACATCCAGCAAAAGCTGCTGGCTTGGAGTTGTGGTCACTGCCACTTCGAGCTGTAAGTACACACCTTTCAATTGTTAGCAGAGCCTCTTAAAAGAACCTTGCTGGTTTTTTTGTTGTTGTTGTTGTTGTTTTTGTTGTTTTGCTTATTCTGCGTCAGGAAGACTCCCTTAAGTGAGCTGTGTGAGTCTCTACTTGTCTCTGGCAAAACAGAGCCCACCTGAGAAAAATACTGCTACCAAGAAGCTCTGCTTCTCTCCGTTATTTCTTTTCTAAAATTCCTTTTAAGCTCTTGTCATTCTATGTGGAATATCAATCCCACTCCTGACAACCATATGCAGAGTGCAGCCTTCCTGCCAGCCTGGTTCCAGGGCCGCATCAGTCCCAAATAAACACACAGGAGGCTATATTAATTATGAAACTGTTGGCCAATTGATTGGTATTTTACTGGCTATCTCTATCTTAAATATTTACCCCATAACTGTTAATCTATGTATTTCTCTTATTGGAGAAAGGGTCCAGACCTCTTTTTCCGATGGCCACTACATTATGACTGCCTTTGACTCTATTTCCCAGAATCCTCCTCAACTCCTAGTCCCACCTATATTGCCTCCCTATTGGCCAACAGTTCTTTATTGACATATACACAGGACTTCCCCATCAACATATAACTAAATTTTTAGAGAAACATTTATTAAATTAGGATTTTACATACCAAAATGTGAAATATATTTACTTAGTATGTTATTGTAGATATTGCATAATATTATAATTTTTTGGGTTTTATGAGACAGGGTTTCTCTGTATTGTTTTGGAGGCTGTTGGTCCAGCCAGGCCTTGAACTCACAGAGATCTGCCTGCCTCTGTCTCCTGAGTGCTGGGATTAAAGGCATGCACCACCACTGCCCAGCATATTATAAAATTTTTAAATCAAACACCCATGAATATAAGAAAGTCTAAAAGAGAAAACAAACAATGAAAGCCAAAAGAAACTAGAGAAGAACCTAAAGAAAAAGCTCCCTACAATTATAATTTTAAAATATTGACTGGGCAAGTATGCAGTGAGTACACCACAATATTCCTGTCTTTTAAAAGTGAGACATGGCATTTTCTTCAGTGTTTTGAAGTGAATATAATATAAAGTTGTCAATATGTTCATGCATAGGACTGTCCTATCAAAACTTCCAAATTAATGTGAAGGAATATAATGCAGAAATCATGGCTAGAGTGTGGGGTAGAATGGTTATAAAACTGATCATTTGATTGACAAAGAAATCTTAAGACCTAAGAAATAGCAATGTTGTCTTAGTACAAATCCAATTTTGGTGATGAGTCACAGTGACACTGTGGGTGATACTTCTTGAGCAGGTGGGTATGTGGTTGTATAAAAATAAAGTCATAAAGAGCTATCTAGTAAGCGACTTTCCTCCAGGACCTCTGCTCTAGTTTTGGGTTTCAGGTCCATGCCTTTAGGATATACAAGTATGAATCAAATCAGGGCATTTCTGCACCTTAACTATCTCAAGTTTCAAACTCAAATATGTGATATTGTGTTGGTGAGAAGAAAACCATATCACAGATTAAAGATTTAACTCTGTGGCATATTCATACATTTATATGTTCTAACCATTCAGTGTAATAGACCCATTTCTATGCAATAATGAAAGGAGGGAGCTGAAAATCAAAAGGTTGGTCAGAAACAGTACTATTGAGTCAACAAATATCTATCTTTACATCAGTATGATTATTTTATATTAGAAAATTAAGGTGTAAAAAGGTGGAAGCCTTCATCCAGTAGCTGATAGAAGCAGAAAGAGATATCTACAGATAAGCACTGAGACATACTCCTGTAATCCAGTTGTTGAGAGGGAGGAAGGATGAGCAAAGCAGTTAAGATCATGCTGGAGAAACTTGGAAAACAGCCTACCTGACTTAGTGAGAACACATGGACCCCAGGCATAAAGCTAGGAAACCAGCATTAAATCAAAACAAGCCCTCTGTATGGCAGAAGGCCTGGGCATCTATGGAAGCACTAACAATGGAACCAGTATTTATTCCTGTGCAAAAATGGACTTTGGGAGCCCATTCCCTATGGAGGCCAGATACTATGAAGAGGACATAGGCCCTCCCCCAAATGATGTAACAGACTTTGATGATCTCCCATGGAATCCACACTATCCTTGGGGAGTGGGTACAGTGGGTTGGGGCAGACGGTGTGGGCATAGGAGAATGGGAAGGAGAGGGAATGGGATGGGGGTGTTGATATGCAAATAAGATTGTTTCTAAATAAATATTATAAAAATTAAGGTGTATTTGATGAAGGTTATCGTTCACATATAATTTTCAGTGATACATTTGATTAAAATTATTTTATAAACTACTTTATAATTCTCATAAGAAACTATGTACTGTCTATTTGGTTGTTCACAGTGGCCCTGTACGTGTATAACATTCCTTTCCTTGGGCTTTAATAAATAGCTTGATTCGTTAATATCAAACTAATTTACTAGTCAAGTGATCATGGGAAAAAGGAAGGAAATAGAAGTCTCCCCAAGAGTAATAATAGGCACATTTAGCCGGGCAGTGGTGGCACACGACTTTAATCCCAGCACTCGGGAGGCAGAGGCAGGCGGATCTCTAAGTTCGAGGCTGGGCTCGACCGACAGCCTCCAAAACAATACAGAGAAACCCTGTCTCGTAAAAAACAAAAACAAAAAAAAAAAATAATAGGCACATTTAGAGTGTATAAAGGGTTTTATTGTGTACCATTGGCATTTCGATATTCTTACTACTAATCTTTGAATTAATGTTTGGACCAAGTTAGATTAACATATTTTAAAACAAGCTAAATTTGCTCTTTCTAGGAAAGTATTGTGATGAAATGCAAAACAATGTAATAATCAACACTCTACTTTCAGTATTATTAATGTGATGAGATTAAATCCGCAATTAATATTCATGAGGTAAACAAGCTGTCATAAAATTTTAAATTCATAAGCATTGGTTGTTTTCTGTAAAAAATATATCTACACTCACTTAAAATTCATGGTCATAAATACCAGCAATTTCTCAAAAACATGTGCATATTGTTTAAAGAAAATATATATCATTTTCTCTGTGTTTACACTATGGTACGTATGTTCATCTTTTCCTATAAAAACAATTATTTAATCAATAGTTTCAGTGTATTTTTCATTTTGAATGCTTTTTTGTGGGAAAATTAACATGACCACTCTAGGGTACAAAACAGTGCAGAAAGGAAAGGGGAAAGTACACATTCCCCCAAATGTACTTAACAACATTGCTTAGAACCCTAGCATTATCCTTGGCATACATCACCTCACACAATGCTTAATTTGTAATACAATAGTAAATATCTATAGCATTTCATGGATACTTTATGAAAATTGAAATATAGAATAGTATTTATCCATGTTATTCCTTCATTAGAATGTAAGAACTTCTTTAATTTGAACCAAATTTGAGACCATTTCTAGAAGAAATACTGAGTGCAAATTGGCAACTTTACATTTACGAGAGAAAGAATAAAATATGCTTTTGTTTTCCTAACATGGATAGAAACCCACAGTTACATAAGAGGAACTGGAACTTGGCTTGTATTCTGGATATTTTCCTACATTTCAACAACATAATACAAGCTAGGTGGTTTCATTCATAGAATTTTACCATTTGAAACGTTTGGACACTTGTTTAAATTGAAGGTGTTTTAAAGTCAGGATTTACTGGATTTCCGGTGGATGAACTGCTCACTGGCTCCACCTTTACTTTGATGGTTGCTAAAAACACTTGGTGTATATTTGCATCATTTCAGTCTCTTCCTTGGTTTTCACACAATGTTCTTGCCTCACCTCAGAGTATAGTCCCTCTGTGCATATGTATCTGTGGGTACCGATTTGTCATTTCTGTATTTTAAAATGGCAATAATCATAGTAATTGAAGGATGTTCCTAAGGACCCAATTTCATTTTAAATTTCATTTAATCTGAGAATACTGGGGATATCCTGCTTCTAAGACAAGTCAGGTTGTGAAGTACTGCAGGTCTGTATTTCAGCATGTGTTGTCAGCAAATATCACCTAACAATGTTGTCTTTCTATTAATTTTGTTCTTTGAGTCCTGTCTAGCAAAGACTTGTTGACGTGTGGTCATACAATAATATACTAATGTAGGGAATGAAAGAGCTTCCTGGTTAAGAGTGAAATAAACAAGGAGAAAAAAACAGGAACCAAGAGCTTAACTTCTCTACTACAACATACCCCTAAACAGATTGGAACGGGAAACTTTCTTGTATGTTAAGAATTGCATGCCATTAAGGAAGAAGTGATGATAGACTCTATTGAAGGCAGAGGGTTATGAGTCTAGTGAGCTTTACTCTTGGCTACAAGAAACAGTAAAGGAAACTAAGACCATGGAAGAATCCAGAAGGTAGGAAGGAATAAGAACTCCAGGAAATAATAAAGAAATGTGATAGTTCTCTGAGACTCGGGCTGTGGAAGACGCATGGTAGACATGCTCATCATCAGAACTTTGCAGCAGTAGACAAGAAACAGGGGTAAAAGAACTCATCCCATAGTAAAACGTATCATATATGTGTTACTAAACATGAATGGGTTCATCGCATGGACAAATGCTGTAGAAATAATACAAAGATCCCTGTAGTGAAAAAGCAATTTGTAACTGAATGCTAGGTAGATTTGAATAGGGGAATGTGCATATTAGAAAATTCATTTACTTCCATTTTGTTGAAATTCACACTGTAATTTACATTTTTGAGTTTTTATTTCTCTATGTCAATCCTGGAAACAGATATTAAATCTGCTACAAGAACCCCTATATAATGTACATTTTTCTAGTATCTCATACTCATTTTTTTCAAGTTCCACTAATATGCTTACATTCTAGGGTTATAGACTATCAGGTTGTTATCTGCATGAAACTCTACCTATGACTTTCATATATAAAACTACCTCAAGAGTCTCAGCTTCATAACTATAAAGCACATATTGCTTTTAAAATGTGGAATACCTACAATTGAACCTAGTGAATATTTAATATACTCTTCATTGATGAAATGAATTACTTAAACTTGGTTATGAAATCACTTTTCAAATTAGGGAACTTACACTGACTGGGGAATACTTTCACAAATCTTTCCTATATTAATTTATTCTTTGCTGTTAATAATAACACTATACGTTGAAGTATGCACAAAATACAGATTTTTATCAAATATACACATTAGGCAAATAGTGACACATAATAGAAGTAAAATCATAGAGAAACTACAAATGTTAATATTATATATGTGGAAAAGGATATAGATATGTACACTGAAAAACCATGAATGCCTGTAATCATGCAAGTGTTATTTGTTTTCCTGGAAGAGGTTTCATCGTATTAGTGTTGGAGCCAACTAGGTACTATGCATAAGGATATTTGGAGATCACATATGAATGCATATTGTTGTTTTGGAAACAATATTCATGTTTATATTATGTGATAGATGTATAATGTAATACATTGAATATTCAATTATTTTAAAATATGCAAAACAATAAAACATATTAACTTGTTTTAACACAGTGAATAATTTCAAATGTTTATGAATGTCCTTATTAATAGGCGTACTGTCATTTCCATTAGCACATGGTGTGTTTCCCATTACCCTGTGATGCTTCATCAATACTTTCATTTGTGTATCCATCATACGGAGCTGAGACCTGGGATTCTGTAGTAGGTGCAGTGTTAGCATGCATATTTTAGAATAAACAGGATTCTTTACAGTTGTTCACATGCATTCATAGATCTAACACAGCTGTCCTGAGGGTCCCTGATCCTCATGAACTGTAAAATATGATTTTTCTTCAGTGAGTAAATATATCAATCCAGATAGACATACCATTTTTAAATTTTCTAAAGTAGTTGGAGACACCTGTGGTATAAAAGAAATGCTATAAATATAACTATGATTATTTTTTCCTTTGAGGGAGAGAAATATTGTGATTTTGCACCATGTTCCTGTTTTGTCATATTGATGCATCTTCAGCCACTACCTATGAAGAAAAATGTGTGCAACTTCCCATTCACAAACTGTGGGTGGGGAAAGACATCCAACTGAATTAATAACACATCAGTGAGCTCCAGATAAATTATCCAGACTAAGAGCTAAAGTGCTGTCTTTTATTATGTACCCAGTGATTGACATGGAGTATGCTGAGAGCAATTTTTAAAGCACTGATTATACAAGACTGAAATCTTTTAGTTCATTGAAGATCATAATTTTTGCACTAAGAAAGCATAAACACCTTGGTAATTAAGCAATGTTGCCTATGGTAAATTAAATAACAAGATCATGTGCTGAGAATAATAGAATTTGCTAAACTAATGTTTTCTGTGTAGTTAGCTCTGAAACTAAAAAGTGTTTCATGATGAATTCCTTTTTTTGTTGTTGTTGTTTTTGGCAGAGATTTCTTATTGCTGAGAAGTCAAGATACTGTGTTCAGGGAAAAAAGGTATAAACTACTGAAAATTCTGAAACTATTAAAAGCATCAAGTCCCAACACTAACTTTGAATGTGAATAGCAATACTTACTTCCAGAGCTTGTCTTGCTTAATTTCTAAATGTTCAGGTGAAGTCAATAAGTATACCCCAAGAAGTTCATAAGCTTTACCCAAGTTCAGCCGAATAATTCCACACTCAACCGAGACCAGGAAGCAGGCAAGGCTTCCACCAAAGGTATTTGCTTCATTCATTCCACTGATATCATGAAACAGGCCTGGATTTCTGACAGAAAATCAATGGTTTAGATGACTTAAGACTCTTTATACTGATTGAGATTTTAATGATCTTATCCACAAACAAGCCTCTAACTTGATATAATTTTCAAATGGATAGATTGAAGCAATCTGAGTCAAATGGCAGTTGGCATGACCTTGCTTATCAATTCCATGGTTATTAAGGTTTTACAGCAGTTTTACCATAAGGCAATTTAGTTTTGAATTTTTTTATTCACCATCAAATTTATGATTAAATAATGTGACGCAGACATCTTTCTCAACATAGCATCTTGGCTGGCCCTAGTTCTGCAGAATTTTAACAAAACAAACATGTTTTTTTAAACAGAACCAAACAACTATGATTCTGAAAGCTTCTCTAAGGACAGTGGATATCATTTGATAAGTTTATTCAAAGCTCTACATTTAAACTGCAGTAAGGCACAAATAAATACATAAATTAGATATATAATTACTCAAAGATTATCTTTGAATCTAATATGTTTTAGTGTCAAGATTTGTACAAAATGTGTGCCTTCTATATTCTTTTAAGAATATGTGTATACCTTCTGGATCTCCTGAACAGGGAACTGCAGTTGGACCTACCCCTGCAGGACCAAGGGTCCTGAAGTCTGCTGAGAGAGCCTGTCTACTCCTTTCCTACTCAGGGAAGAGGGCAGAGGCCAGAGGAGAGAAGGCAGAGTGCAATGTGCTGAAGGCAGAGCTTCCACCCACCAGGAAAGGGAATACCTGAGACCCATCTGCACCCTCCATGAGACCAGTCAGTGAATTGGATCACCTTGCACTAACCAAAAGAGAAGGAAGAGACCCCACCTGTACCTACTGAAAGAAGGGATGGAAAGAGGACAATACACGCACAAATTCAATGAGAGAAAAATTAATATGATGCCACCAGAGTCTAGGGACTCTTCATCAACAAGATCTGAGCATCACAACACAAATGAACAAGAAGAGAATGACTTATAAAAAACACTTCATGAAGATGATAGAGACCCTAAAGGAAGAAATGAGAAAATCTTTTAAAGAAATGAAGGAAAAGACAGTCAGGTACTACAGATGCAAGCATAACCAACAGAATACAAGAGATGGGAGAGAGAATCTCAGGTCATAAAGACATACTAGGAGAAATAGATTCATCAACCAAAGATAATCTAAAGTCCAAAAAATCCCTAACACAAAATATCCAGGAAACATGGACACCATGAAAAGGCTAAATCTAAGCATAATAGGTATAGAAGAAGGTGAACAAACCTAGCTCAAAGTTGCAGAAAACGTATTCAACAAAATCATAGAAGAAAACTTTCCCAACTTAAAGAAAGGCATGGCAATGAAAATAAAAGAAGCCTACAGAACACCAAATAGAGTGAACAATGAAAGGAAGTTCCCTTGCCACATAATAGTAAACCCCCCAAAAATACAGAATAAAGAAAGCATATTAAGAGCAGCAAAGGAAGAAGGCCAAGTAACATATAAAGGCAAACCTATCAGAAACAAGTCTGACTTCCCCATGGAAACTCTGAAAGTGAGAAAGTCCTGGATAGATATTCTACAAACACTAAGAGACAACGGATGCCAGTCAGGACTACTGTACCCAGCAAAGTTTTCAGTCACTATAGATATAACAAGATATTTCATAACAAAATCAGATTTAAACAATAAATATCCACAAATCCAGCCCTACAGAAAGTACCAGAAGGAAAACTTCAATCTAAGGAAGGTAACTATGCTAACAAAAACATACACAATAGATAATACAACTTTACCATGAGAGAAAAGAAAAAAAGGGGTGTAATCCACAGACAATAACACCAACTACAACAAATAAAAAACAAGATTTAACACTCAATGTTCCTTAAGATCCCTCAATACTAATGGTCTTAATTTGCCTATAAAAAGACACAGACTAAAAGAATGGATATGAAGACAGAATCCATCCTTCTTCTGTATATAAGAAACACACCTCAACTTCATAGATAGACAATACCTTATAGTAAAGGGTTGAGATAAGATTTTCCAATCAAATGGATACAAGAAACAAACTGATGTAGGTATCCTAGGATAGAAAAAATTAGTCTTCAAAATAAAATCAAACAAAAGATTTGAAGAAGGGCATTTGATACTCATTACAGAAAAAATCCATCAGGATGATGTCTCAATTCTGAACATCTATGTCCCAAATACAAAGGCACCCATATTTGTGAAGGAAACATTACTAAAGCTCAAATCACACATAAGGTCACACAAAATTATAGCGGGAGACTTCAACAGGCCATTCTCATCACTGGACAGGACCACCAAACAAAATTAACAAAGAAACAAAGGAACTAACAGAAGTTATGACCCAATTGGGTTTAACAGACATCTATAGAACGTTCCACCCAAACACAAAAGAATATACCTTCTTCTCAGTGCCACATGAGACCTTCTCTAAAATCAACCACATACTTGGCAACACAACAAACTTCAACAGCTACAAAAAAATGGAATAACCCCCTGTATCTCATCAGACAAAAATGCTTTAAAGTTACGATTCAGCAACAGCACAAATTGCAGAAACCCTACAAACTCACAGAAATTGAACAATGCACAATTGCACCATTCCTGGGTCAAAGAAGCATTAAAGAGGAAAATTAAAGACTTCCTGAAATTCAATGAAAATGAAGAAACAACATACTCAAACTTATGGAACACTGTGAAAGCAGTTCTAAGAGGAAATATCATAGCACTAAGTGCCCACATAAAGGAACTGGAGAATAATCACACTAGTGAATGAACAGCACAACTGAAAGCTCTAAACAAAAAGAAGCAAACTCCCCCAAGAGTAGTAGATGCCAGGAAATGATCAAATTGGGGGCTGAAATCAATAAAGTCAAAACAAAGAAAAACAATACAAAGAATCAATGTAACAAAGAGTTGGTACTTTGAGAAAATCAACAAGATAGACAAACCTCTATCCAAACTAACTAAAAGGCAGAGAAATAACATGCAAATAAATAAAATCAGGAATGAAAAGGGGGACACAACAATGGACACTGAGAAAATCCAGAGAATCTTCAGATCATACTTTGAAAACATTTACTCCAAAAAATTAAAAAATGTAAAGAGAATGGACAATTGTCTGGATAGATATCACTTACCAAAATTAAAGGAAGAGAATATAAGCAGTCTAAACACACCTACAACTCGTAATGGGATAGAAGCAGTCATCAAATGTCTTCCAACCAAAAAAAATCTAGGCACAGAGGGTGTCAGTACAGAATTCTACCAGAAATTTAATGAAAGTCTAATTCCAATATGCCTCAAAGTGTTCCACACAATAGAAGCAGGAGGTTTCTTGCCAAACTCTTTTTATGAAGCTACACTTACTTTAATACCAAAGCCACACAAATACACAACTAAGAAAGAGAACTACAGACTGATCTCCCTTATGAATATTAATGAAAAATTACTCAATAGAATATTTGCAAATCGAATCCAAGAACACATCATAAAAATCATCCACCTTGATCAAGTAGACTTCATCCTAGTTATGCAGGGATTGATCAACATATGAAAATTTATCATTGTAATTCACCATAATAAAAACTGCAAAAGAAAAACCATATGATCATCATCTCACTTGGTGTGGAAAAAGCCTTTGACATAATCCATCACCCCTTCATGATAAAGGTCCTTGAGAGATCAGGTATAGCAGGAACATATGTGAGCATAATAAAATCAATATACAGTAAACCAAAAGCTAACATCAAACTAAATGGTTAGAAACTCAATGCAATTCCTCTAAAATCAGGAATAAGACAAGGCTGTCCTCTCTCTCTCTCCATATCTCTTCAAAACTGAGCTTGAAGCTATAGCTAGAGCACTAAGACAAGAAAAGGAGATCAAGTGGATACCAAGGAAGAAGTCAAACTTTCACTCTTTGCAGATGATATGACAGTTTACATAAGTGACCTAAAAACTCAAAACACTACAAAGTAACTCCTATAGCTGATAAAAAAATTCAGCAAAGTAGAAGGATATAAGGCTAACTCAAAAAAATTAGTAGTCTCGTTATACATGGATGATAAATGGGCTGAGAAAGAAATCAGAGAAACATCATCATTTACAATATTCCAAACAACATAAAATATTTAAGGATAATGCTAACCAAATGAGTGAAAGACTTGCACAGCAAGAACATTGAGTCTTTAAAAAAGAAATTAAAGAAGATAACAGAAAATGGAAAGATATCCCCTGGTCTTGGATTGGTAGGATCAATATAGTAAAAATGGCAATCTTGCCAAAAGCAACCTACATATTCAACAAAATCCCAATAAAATTACAATTCTTCAAAGACCTTGAAAGAACAGTACTGACCTTTTTATAGAAAAAAAACCTAGAATAACCAAAACAACCCTGTACAATAAAGGAACTTCTGGGGACATCACCATGCCTGTCTTCAAGCTCTATTATAGAGCTATAGTCCTGAAAACAGCTTGGTATTGGCATAAAAATACACAGGTACACCAATGGTCCTAATTCAAAACAATGGTCCTAACCTACACACCTACGAACACTTGATTTTTGACAAAGAAGCTAAAATTAGACATTGTAGAAAAGACAGCATCTTCAACAAATGGTGCTGGCATAACTGGATATTTGCATGTAGAAAAATGCAGATTGATCCATGTATATCACCTTGCATAAAACTTAAGTCCAAATGGATCAAAGACCTCAACATAAATGCAGCCACACTGAAACTCTTAGAAGAGAAAGTGAACAGAGAAAAACGTGGTACATTTACATAATTACTGATCAGTGGGAAAAAATGGAATCTTGAAATTTGCAGGTAAATGAATGGCACTAGAAGAAACCATACTGAGTGAGTTAACCCAGTCACAAAAAGACAAGCATGGTATGTGCTCACTAATATATGGAATTTAGACATGAAACAGGGGACTGCCAGTTTACAATCCCACAGTCAGAGAATCTGGGAAACAGGGAAGATCCTAAGAGATATATGTGTGGTAATCCAGAGAAGGTGAATAGGACAGAATATTTTAGGGGATTGGGAGCACAGGGGAGGGGTGATGAAGCTGCAAGAAAGAGGGGGGCCAGGAGGAGGGAAGGGGAGGACATGGGGGAGCAGGAAGTTGAGTTGGGGGAAGAATGGAGGAGAGAAGGATAAGATATATCATAATAGGAGGATCCATTATTGGTTTGAAGAGAGAACTGGCACTAGTGAGATGTCCAGAGGCCTACAAGGATGACATCACCTGGCAACCCAGCCTATAGTGAGAGGCTACCTTAAATGCCCTTCCCTGATAATGTGATTGAAGACTTCTTATATGGCATCCTAGAGACTTCATCCAGTGGCTGAAGGAAACAGAGGCAGACAACCACAGCTAAACACTGAACTGAACTCCTGGAAACCAGTTGCAGAGAGAGAGGAATGATGAGCAAAGGGATTATGACTTGGTGGGTGAAACCCACAGAAACAACTGATCTGAAGAAGGGGAAGCTCATACACCCCAGACTGATAGCTGAGAGTCCAGCATGGGACGGATCCAGAACCCCTGTATGTGGGTGGCAGTGAGGAGGCCTCAGCATTCTTTGGGGCCACAGGCAATAGATCAGCATCTTTGTGTCATCCAGATGGACTTTGGGTGTCCATTCCATGTGGCAGGATGCTGTCTTTGACTGGATACATGGGGGACAGCCTAGACCCTTCCCTGGATGATTTGACAGACTTTTGAGATCCCCCATGAAGCGCTTCACCCTCCTTGGAGAGTAGAGTTGGGATTGGGGGAGGGGTTACGGGAGGGTTGAAAGGGGTATTAGAGGAAGGGAGGGAGATGGACCTGGGATTGACATGTGAAGCTAGCTTGTATGTAAAATAAATTAAATAAATAATAAAAATAAAAAAGATTATGTGTATAGTTTCCAATTATCTACACCATGATCCTAACAAACCAGCTTTCCTAAGGTGCATATGAAATAAAACCTAGAGCACAATCATTGACCTTCATAAAGCATCCAATAAAACAGGTATTAAATATAATTTGTACACACACACACTCCCTATTGACATTTTCTGGGGTCAATGGTGCCCATTTTTATCTAAAAAATACCTGCCATTTGACAGCTTAATTGGGTGCTAAAAACCAATTAACAACTTCAAAATTCTTAATTGATATATTTCAACATAGAGTCATTATTTTGTTCAAATAAACAGCAAGTGGCCAAAAATAAACATCACAAATATACCAAAGTATTTGACATTAAATTAATTAAATAATTAAATTTGGATTTACATTGAGAGAGTATTTTTCTAGCTGGAGTATCTGTCACGCCTGGTTCCACAACTCTTTACCCCCAGATCATCACACAGAGGCTAGTATTAATTTTAAACGTTTTTTTCTGGTGGCATAGGCTTTTTAATGTCTATCTCCCTCTTAATTATTAACACACTTCTATTAATTTAAGAATTTTCACGTGGTCTTGGTTTACAAGAGAATGCCTGGACCTGTTACTCCTTTGACGGTTATATGGCATCACCCTGCAGCTCACTCTTGGCAACCCCTCCCCAGAATTCTACTTGTCTGGTTGCCCTGCCTATACTGCATGCCTGTCTACTATCCAACCAATGTTTTATTCATTAGGCAATAAGAAAAACATATATACAGAATAATGTCCCCTTCATATTTTATTGAACTTTGTTTAGAAATCATAAAGGAGGAGTTTTGCATCAGAAATTGATTTGCACAAGAGAGTAGCTGATAGTCTGTCCAAACTTGGAGCTCCATAACATATTCAGAGAACTGCCTTCAGAGAGCTATGGGTGTGATCTGTGGGAGACACGCTGCTTGCAAGAGCAATAATGCACCGTGTTTAATAGCTTCCATTTTTGAGAACGTTATAGTGCCAAATAATATCCAACTATTACACATCCATGGATAATAAATGTGTAGAGGGATATTATGTTCCTGGTATGGTCCCTGGTCTTAGTGAAGTTCTCTATTCAACACTCTCAGACCCTGATCATTTGTATTGACCTTTTAAAATGTCACAATCTATGTCACTTTTAAAAATAAAACTTACTTTTCCAGAGTTTTAGAGGATGCAAATCAAGATGAAGATGTAGAGAGATTTGATTTTTCTGAGGCCTCTCTATATGGCTGTCATATGGCATTTTTCAGTTTCCTCCTACAAGATATCTTCTGTGTACTCATCAGTTGTGGGTCTCTTTAGATGTCAATATCTGTTAGTACAAATCTACACCAGTCCCTTGAATAGGTTCCACAGTACGACAGCATTTTACCTGAAATTACATCTTTATCGACTCTGCCTTTGACTATATTACTCAATCTCTTGAAGTTTAGGAATCCAGTGTATAAATATAATTAACAATGTAAAAGAAATTCAAATAATAGCAGGAGCAAAATCTCATATTATAACTTCCATGACTGGTTTAGTTCTTCATCAAATTTGTTTTACTATTGTCATTCTATGACTCAAGAAATTTATGCTAATTGAGTTTTAAATTTCTTGCCTAAACTTTTATGTATTTCACACTGGAATTTACCAACATAACATAAGAGTGTTACAAAACACAGCATAATACTCAGTAAATAATGCAAAGGCAAACTTGAAAATAAATTAAAGTTCTTTGTGTTCAAAGTATAGAAGATTTTTTGCACGTATGCACTGGGTCTAATTAAAGTGTGTAATGGGAAGCATGTTTGAATGGTGGAAATGGTGACTATATTATTACCAATTAATATAAACAAAAATAAATAAGAATAGAATTATACATGAAAAATGGGAGATAGCTGGAAATTTAAAGTAATTTTTTCAACCGGAAACTAAGTTACTATATGCTGTGATTGATAATCAATAAAGTGGAATTTTCAAGTCTTTTAAAAAAGTACTCAACTAATATTTATTATTATATAATGTCTCTGGAATGAGTCTCAAAAATATTTCTTTAAAGTTTTTGTACTCAACAGGAAAGGTATTAGTCTTTCCAGACCCCAACCTCTGGAATCCCCAGCTTCAGGTGAGCTTGGGGTCCCCTGGGACTAGCCCACCCCTGCCCATCCCCCACCCCCTCAATCTTCTGGGGGCTTCTCCTGGCATCCAGAGGACCCACCCATACAGGAAAGACCACAATCCTTTCAGACCCCAAACTCTAGCAAACCCATCTTCAGTTGAGCTTGGATCCTCCTGAGGCCACTCCCAATCCCCCAAACATCACCCAATCCCTCAATCTTCAGAAGGCCCGCTCGTGGCACCCAGAGGACTCACCCACACAGGAAAGACACCAGTCCTTCAAGACCCCACAATCCAGTGTCCCCAGCTTCAGCTAGAGGACCCTCCCACAAGGAAAGGCATCAATCCTTCCAGACCCCACCCTACAGTGTCCCCAGCTTCAGATCACACCCTCCAGGGTACCCAACTTCAGCTTCAGGAAGACAGGAGACAGAAAGACCCCACTAGCACATACTGGAAGAAGAGATAGGAAGAAGACAGAATAAGAGTTTACTCAGCAATAGAAAGACCAACATGATTCCACCAGAATCTAGAGACCCAAGAGCAGCAAGACCTGAAAAGCACTACATAAATGAAGCAGAAGAGACAGACCTTAAAAATTATTTCATGAAGATGATAGAGACCCTCAAAGAGGAAACAAGGAAATAACTTAAAGAAATAGAAGACAAAAAAAAACAAAACAAAAAATACATGAAATGAAGGAAAAGACGAAACAAAAAATTCAAGTAATAAACAAATCTCTCAAAGAATCTAAGGAGTACCAAGAAAAAACAAACAAATGAAGGAAACAACTCAAACAGTTGAAGGATTGAAGGCTGAAATAGAAACAATAAAGAAAACACAGAATGAGGAAATAGAAAAGCTGAGTAAATGAACAGGAACTACAAATGCAAGTATCACCAATAGAATACAAGAGATAGAAGAGAGAATCTCAGGTGCTGAAGACTCATTAGAGGATATACAGTCATCAACCAAAGAAAATCTCAAAACCAACAAATCCCAAACACAAAATGTCCAGGAAATATGGGACAACATGAAGAAGCCAAACATGAGAATAATAGGTATAGAAGAAGGAGAAGAAATACAACTCAAAGGTACAGAAAACATATTCAACAAAATCATAGAAGAAAACATCCCTAACCTAAAGAAGGATAGGCGTATGAAAATACAAGAATCTTACAGAATACCAAATAGGCTGGACCAGAAAAAGACGTCACCTCGCCATATAATAATCAAAACATCAAACCTATAGTATAAAGAGAAAATATTAAGAGCAGCTAAAGAAAAAGGCCAAGTAACATATAAAGGCAGACCTATCCAAATTACACCTGACTTCTCAATGGAAACTATGAAAGCCAGAAGATCCTGGACAGATGTCCTACAAACGCTAAGGGAACAAGTATGCCAGCCCAAACTACTATATCCAGCAAAGCTTTCAATTATCATAGATGGAGAAAACAAAATATTCCATGGCAAAGCCAGATTTAAACAATACGTTTCCATGAATCCAGCTCTACAGAAAGTGCTGGAAGGAAAACCTAGACCAAACGAAGACAAATACACTCACAAAAACATAGGCAATAGATAATCCCACTTTACCAAACACCAAAAGAAAAAGGGAAGAAAAACAACACACACTATTTCCACTACCAATAAATCAAGGACAAACAAGAATAATCAATCAATGGTCATTAATATCACTTAATGACAACGGTCTCAACTTGCCTATAAATAGACACAGATGACCAGAATTGATACAAAGACAGAACCCATCCTTTTGCTTCATACAAAAAACACATCTTAACTTCAAAGACAGATGTTATCTCAGAGTAAAGGGTTGGGAACAGATTTTCCAATCAAACAGACCCAAGAAACAAGCAGGTGGAGCAATCCTAATATCTATCAAATTAGACTTCAAATTAAAATCAATAAAAAGAGATGAAGAAGGACATTTAATACTCATCAAAGGAAAAGTCCACCAAGATGAACTCTCAGTTTTGAACATCTATGTCCCAAATACAAAGGCACCCACATTGGTGAAAGAAATATTACAAAAGCTCAAATCGCACATAAAATCTCACACACTAGTATTAGGGGACTTCAACACTATGCTCTCACTGCTAGACAGCACCTCCAGACAGAAACTTAACAAAGGAACAAAAGAACTCATAGAAATTATAACACAACTGGGTTCTATACATCTATAGAACATTCCACCCAAACACAAAGGGATATACATTCTTCTCGGTGCCACATGGAACCTTTTCTAAAATTGACCACATAACATAGCAAACCTCCATGGATACAAAAAATTTGGAATAACCCCCCTGTATCTGATCAGACCATCATGCATTACAATTAGAATTCAACAATAACGCAAATCACAGAAACCGTACAAACTCATGGAAATTGAACAATGCACAATTGCACTGTAAAGTAAGAAATAAAAAAGAAATTAAAGACTTCCTGGAATTCAATGAGAATGAAGACACAACATACTCAAACTTATGGGACACCCTGAAAGCAGTACTGAGAGAAAAGTTCATAGCACTAAGAGCCCACATGAAGAAACTGGAGAACAGTCGCACTAGAGAATTAATAGCACAACTGAATGCTCTAGGACAAAAAGAAGCAAACTAAGCCAGGAGGAGCAGACACCAGGAAACAATCAAATTGAGGGCTGAAATCAATCAAGTAGAAACCAGGAAAACATTGCAAAGAATCAATGAAACAAAGAGTTGGTTCAACAAAATAGACAAACTATTGTACAAACTAACCAAAAGACAGAGAGGGAGAGAGCATGCTAATTAACAAAACCAGAAATGAAAAGGGGGAAATAACAATGGACACTGAGGAAATCCAGAGAATCATCAGGACACACTTTGAAAATCTGTATTCCACAAAATTCAAAAATTTAAAGGAAATGGACAATTTCCTGGATAGATATCACTTGCCAAAATTAAATCAAGAACAGATAAACAATCTAAAAAGACCTATAACTCTTAATGAAATAGAAGCAGTTATCAAAAGTCTACCAACCAAAAAAAGCCCAGGCCCAGATGGCTTCAGTGCAGAATTCTCCGAGAAATTCAAAGAAGAGCTAATTCCAATACTCCTCAAAGTATTCCACACAATAGAAGCAGAAGGCTCACTGCCAAACTCTTTTTACAGGGCTACAATTACATTGGTACCCAAGCCACAAAAAGACACTACTAAGAAAGAGAACTATAGACCAATTTCCCTCATGAACATCAATGCAATAATACTCAATAAAATATTAGCAAATCAAATTCAAGAACACATCAGAAAAATCATCCACCATGATCGAGTAGGCTTCATATCAGGAATGCAGGGATGGTTCAGCATTAGAAAATCTATCAATGAAATCCACATATAAAGAAACTGCAAAAGAAAAACCACATAATCATCTCACTAGATGCTGAAAAAGCCTTTGACAAAATCCATCACCGCTTCATGATAAAAGGCCTAGAGAGATCAGGGATAACAGGAACATACCTGAACATAATAAAAGCAATATACAGCAAACCAACAGCTAACATCAAACTAAATGCAGAGAAACTCAATGCAATTCCTCTGGAATCAGGAACAAGACGAGGCTGTACACTCTTTCCATATCTCTTCAATATTGTACTTGAAGTTCTAGCTAGAGCAATAAGACAACAAATGGAGATCAAGGGGATACAAATAGGAAAAGAAGAAGTCAAGCTTTCACTGTTGGCAGATGATATGATAGTTTACATAAGTGACCCAAAAAAATCTGCAACTCCTAGAGCTGATAAATACAGTCAGCAAAGTGGCAGGATACACGGATGACTCAAAAAAAATCAGTGCCTCTATTACATACAGATGATACAGTGGCTGAGAAAGAAATCAAAGAAACATTAGCCTTTACAATGGCCATAAACAGCATCAAATAAATATCTGGCGATAACTTTAACCAAAGAAGTGAAAGACCTGAATATCAAGAACTTTGAGTCACTAAAGAAAGAAAACAAAGAGAATACCAGAAAATGGAAAGATGTCCCATGCTCTTGGACTGGTAGGATCAACATAATAAAAATGGCAATCTTGCCAAAAGCAGTCTACAGATTCAATGCAATCCCTATCAAAATTCTGGTACAATTCTTCACAGACCTTGAAAGAACAATAATCAACTTTATATGGAAAAACCAAAGACCCAAGATAGCCAAAACAAACTCCTACAATAAAGGAACTTCAGGAGGCATCACCATACCTGACTTCAAGCCCTATTACAGAGCTATAGTCCTGAAAACAGCTTGGTATTGGCACAAAATTAGACAGGTAGACCAATGGAACCGAATCGAAAGCTCTAATTTTAACCCACACACCTATGAACACTTGATTTTTTGCAAAGAAGCTTAAATTGTACAGTGGAAAAAAGAAAGCATCGCCAACAAATGGTGACAGCATAACTGGATATAGGCATGCAGAAGACTGCAGATAGATCCATGCCTATTGCCTTACACAAAACTTAAGTCCAAATGGATCAAAGACCTCAACATATATCCAACCACAGTGAAATTCTTAGAAGAGAAAGTGGGAGATATTCTTCAACGAATTGATACAGGAGATTGTCAGTGGCACCAGTAGCACAGGCACTGAGAACAACAATTAACAAATGGGACCTTATGAAACTTAGAAGCTTCTGTAAGGCAAAGGGCACAGTCAACAAGACAAAAAGGCAGTTCACAGAATGGGAAATGATCTTCACTAACCCCACATCTGACAGAGGGATGATCTCCAAAATTTACAAAGAACTCTAGAAGCAAGGCTCCAAAACACCAAAGTTTCCAATTAAAAAGTGGGATACAGATCTAAATAGAAAATTCTCAACAGGGGAGTCTAAAATGGCTGAGAGACATTTGAGAAAGTGCTCAACATCCTTAGCCATCCGGGAAATGCAAATCAAAACAACTCTGAGATACCATCTTACTCCTGTCAGAATGGCTAAAATCAAAAACACCAAAGACAATTTATGTTGGAGAGAATGTGGAGAGAGGGGAATACTCCTTCACTTCTGGTGGGAGTGCCAACTCGTACACCCACTTTGGAAGTCAGTATGGATATTCCTCAGGAAAATGGGAATCAATCTACCACAAGACCCAGCAATCCACTCTTAGGCATATACCCAAAAGATGCAAATTCATACAAAAAGGACATCTGTTCCACTATGTTCATAGCAGCATTATTTGTACTAGCCAGAACCTGGAAGCAACCTAGATGCCTCTCATCTAAAGAGTGGATAGAGAAAATGGGGTACATGTACACAATGGAGTTCTACTCAGCAGAAAAAAATTGGAATGTTGATATTTGCAGGTAAATTGATGGCACTAGAAGAAACCATCCTGAGTGAGGTAACCCAGTCACAAGAAGACAAAAACAGTATGTAGTCACTCATATATGGATTTTAGACATGAGTCAGGATTGTGCCAATCTGCACTTCCACTGACTGAGATTCTGGTAAACAGGAAAGAACTTAAGAGTGATATGCAAGATACCCCAGAGAAAAGGAATCAGGCAAGATCTCCTGAAAAGATTGGGAACACGGTGACAGATGGGGGGAGGTGTGGGAGTTGGGAAGAAGAGAGGGGGAGAAGAGAAAGAGTTATTAACTCATGGGGGAACAGAAAGGTTGAGTGGGGGTAGAATAGGATGAGAAATACCATAATAGAGGGAGTCATAGGTTAGAAGAGAGATCTTGCACCAGTGAGACCTCTAGTGATCTAAAGGGATGACACCAACTGGCAAGGTAAGCAATAGTGGAGAGACCACCTCAAATGCCCATCCCTGATAATGAACTTGACTTCTACCATATATGCCATCCTAGAACCTTCATCCAGTGACTGATAGAAGCAGATGCAATCACCCACAGTTAAACACTGAACTGAACCCATGGAACCCAGTGACAGAGAAAGTGGATCAATGAGCAAATTGTCAAAGAATGGGCTGGCAAGACCAGCAGAGACAGCTGATCTGAGCAAGTGGGGGGGGGCTCTTGTACACCAGACTGACAGCTGGGAGGCCAGCATGGGACTGATCCAGACCCCCTGAGTGTGAGAGTCAGTGAGGAGGCCTGGCTAACCTATGGGGCCCTGGGCAGTGGATCAGTGTTTATCCCTGTCATACAAATGGACTTCATGTGTAACAACACAAAGAGGGACGCTCTCTCAGTCTGTACTCTTAGAGAAATGCCTGGACCCTGCCCTGATCGAAGTGACAGATTCTGGATATCCCCTATGTGGAAGGAAGTGGGGATAGGGTGGGAGGCTGGGGGTGGTGGTGTGCGGGTGCGGGAGTAGGGAAGAGAGAGGGGAACTGGGATTGACATATGAAGCTTGCTTCACATGTCAACCCCAGCTCCCTCTCCCTCCCCTCCTCCCTGAGGCCCCTTCAATTCCCCTCTAACCCCCACATATTCCCCTCATCCCTCTCCCCATCTATTATTTTGTAATTTAAAATATTTTTGAATTTAATGGCCATAAATTTAGAACTTTTACACTTAAATTATCTTTGCCATAAATAATCAAATTAGATGAAAAATAAAAGTTAGAAATTGAAATTAAAATGCATGAAATGTGAGGTTCTTTGGAGCATGATAGCTTGTATCATATTAGTAGTTCAATACACAATATTTACTTGCTACTATTCTCCATTCCTTCTTGCCTTCTTTTCATTTTCCTTGTATTTTTCTTTACTAAATGCATGTGAAACTCCATAATGCTTAGTAAATTATTAGAAATTTAAAAGAAAAAATTGGAAAACAACAATCTCATCATGGAAACTGTAGTGTGACACAGTGAGTCACACAGTGTAACTTTTTTTTTCCTTTTATTTTATTTACAAGTGTTCATTGCAAAAAGTCATAGGTCTGTTTCAAGGTCTCCTCTTTTCATCACTGTACTGAGCCTTCACTGGGGAACCTCTTGCATATTCTGTCATCCTGTGTGGTGGAAAGCTTGTAGCTGTGGATCTGAAAGACTGACCCCTTCACATGCTCCAGAAGCTCATAGATGAGGTGGATGTTGGTAATCTAACTCATAACCCTGGTTCTGGGTCAGGGATTTCACTTGCAGCAGTCAAGAGGGCCAGCTTTAGTGTTCTGCCAAGGGGAGGTAGACGACTTTGCCCAGTGGTGTAGATGGTATGGGGTGATGGGGGAAGTCCTTCTGTGTATATGTTGTCTCATTGGTTGGTTAAATAAAACACTGTAGGCCAATAGGGAAGCAAGATAGGTGGGACTAGGATTCTGGGAAACAGAGACAAAGTCAGTCAAGATGTAGGACATGGGAGAAGAGGTCTGGACCCTTTTCCCTAGTAAGAGAAGAACACATGGAAATAATCAGATTAGCAGTTATGGGTTAATAATTTAGTCAGAGCTAGCTGGTAAGAAACCAAGAAAAAAGGCCAACAGCTTCATAATTAATATAGTGTTTCATATGCTATTTGGGGTCTGAGACAGCTCAGGACCCAAGTGGCTGGCAGAAAGACTACAGGTTACCATGGGGAAAGGTCAGCTCCCTCTCCTACTGCAGGGGGCAGGGGTGAGAGTTGGGGTGGGGCATCTTTCCCTCACCCGCCGTACCATCTGGAAGACTAAGAGAGCATGGGCAGCTGTCCCACTGTCAAGCGTTTATATTTTTAATCAAAAAACAAACTGTAGAAATATAAAAGTACATTTTTGATGTCTCATTGGTCAGACAAAATGACTGAATACATGAAGGTGCTTGCTGCTTAGTCTGTCACAGGAATCCATATGGTGGAAGAAGAAAATGATTCTTGAATGTTGTCTCTGACCTCTCTATGCCTATTGTGGCAGATGTGCCTAGATATATAAATGCAACCCTACACACTCACACACACACAGCATAGCACATCACATAGTACACAACATAGCACACAACATTGTACACTAGTATACAATGAATTTAACAAAATAATGTTCAGTTTCCAGGTTTTTTTTGTTTTACTTTTTGCCATTCACAAGGATTTGGACATATTTATTGAGGAAAAGAATTTGAGACCAATTGTCTTATTTGGATTAAAAACACTGAATCCTCTTGACTAACTCCTTTATGTGCTCTCTATTTTAGCAAGCATATAATTTAATGAATCGCCAGCTGTCAGATGAGGCTAATTTGAGAATTAATACACACTGTTAGTAGAAGTACTACCAAATCCTTGGGACAAAAGACAAGCTATCCTTTTGACAACTAAGAAGCTTGCAAGTTCTGTTTTGACTTAGAAAGTTACATTCATTAAATTCTCATCAATTTACATCAGTATTCTTGGTCTGGGTACTTCAAATTCCTTGCATAGCTTCTGTCATGAATACTTAATCTCTCTATCCCTCAAACAGGCCTCCTCTCACCTCACTTCCTTTCTCTTTCATCTTCCAGCATTATTAGTCACTGCTGACTTTTACACCTTACCCTACTGAGTCCTGAGTACCACCTGTCACACTCAATTAAATGCATTACTAGAGCAACATGAAGTTAACCTATAAAAACAAGGAGACCTCAGAACCAAAAGATGAGGAGTATAGAAGAATTTAGAAAAGAAAAGAAAGATAGCAAAAAAGATATTTTTCAAAAGAAGTAGACCTACAATAAAGAGACAGGAAGATATTTTCCATGTTCTCATAGACAATTTAATTTCTTGTTAATCATATTTCACAAAATCACTATCAAAAATCCTATGATAAGAAGGAATTTTTATGGTCAATAATGCATTTCAACTAAATTACCAATACATATCTCTTTTGTGCCACAATTAAATATTACAGTAAGTACAATAGTTTCAAGCAGATATTTTTTCAGATAAATGTTTAAATTTTGAATATTAACTAATTAAGATGCCGAATCCTTTCAGGTTTAAAAGATTATTTATATTGCAGCAAATAAAAGATGCCAATGGGAACAACTGAACACAGGCCAAGTTTTAATTAGGTGGCACTATCAGGGACATGGAAAAACTACCATGTAATGCAAGGCCATCACATTCAGATACATTTGTTCACATTCATTGGACATTGGACTACTGATCCCATTCCATCACATTAATAATTAAGGTTCACTGGAGCAGAGGCAGTATGAGATTTCACAGTGACGGTATCCCAAGAAAGGGATTTTTTCCTTTTTTTTTTCATTGAGTTTTGGTAAAATTTAACAAAAAGAGTTCATGTGAAAAAATATCAATTTCCTACACAAAATTTGCTATATTAGTCAAAAAAAGTATCAATGAACATTTTAATTAAGTATTGTTTCACTTCTTTCTTAACACATTTCTTATTCTCTAATTCTTTCAAAGAAAAATATTTAAAACATTTTGTCTCTTAAAATGAAATATATTGCAAATATTCTAATACATAAACATATCCCTTTGCTAATAATTTAAAAGCAAATACATTTGAAGAAAACTAATTTAAAAAATCATTTTAAAGAAAAGGAAAATGGTTAAGGAAATGGAACAGATATGTACATACAGAAATCAAATGTGAAGAATAGCATCTATGATCTCAACTTGAGAATCTTTTATATATATATAGTTAATATGTGTTTTATATAAATAAAATTAGTGAATTAGCTTTCTCCTTAAGTAACAAGTGAAAATTTAAAAAGATTTAAATAATTCACATTACCTTGATGATGTAATCATGTACAGGAGAAATTTGTTTTTTTTTTTATTTTATTTTCCAGTTTAAATTTAGATAAGAAACAAGGTTGCTTCACAAGTCAGTTCCAGGTCCCTCTCCCTTTCCCTCCCCTCCTCCCGTGCCCTCCCCCCACCCCCCCCCCGTTATCCCCTCATTCCCCCATGGAGGGTGAGGCCCTCCATGGGGGTGTCCATAGTCTGTCATTTCATATAGGGCAGGGCCTAGACCCTTCCCCAAGAGTTCAGGGTGAGAAATGTGTTTTACATGTGTAAACCTTTTAAAATAAATCCTGAAGAAAACTCTTTTGAAAATCTCACTTGTCAACAAGTATGGTGCTTTAAATGATGCATATACCGGGCGTTGGTGGCGCACTTCTTTAATCCCAGCACTCGGGAGGCCGAGGCAGGCAGATTTCTGAGTTCGAGGCCAACCTGGTCTACAAAGTGAGTTCCAGGACAGCCTCCAAAGCTACAGAGAAACCCTGTCTCAAAAAACCAAAAATAAAAATAAATAAATAAATAAATAAATAAATAAATAAATGATGCATATATCCCACAAACTATGTATTTGAACACTTGGTAGTGCATTTCAGTGAGGGTTTTCGAACTTTCAGGATGTGGAGACTTGATGAAGGAAAGAAGAGGAGGTGTATGAGAATTTTTTTTTTTTTGGTTTTTTACGAGACAGGGTTTCTCTGTATTGTTTCGGAGGCTATCGGTCCAGCCTGGCCTCGAATTCACAGAGATCCGTCTGCCTCTGCCTCCCGAGTGCTGGGATTAAAGGCGTGAGCCACCACCGCCAGGCGAGGAGGTGTATGAGAATTTATAGTACCTCCCATTTCCAGCTCAGTCTCTTCTCTTCCTGTGCATGGGCACAAGCTTGGCTACCTGTTGCTATATCTCCCTTGCCAAGATGGGTTATTGAACCAAAAATCAGTATAGATCTTCCTTCTATATGTTGCCTTGGTCATTGTATTCTATCTAGTATAAGATTCCTTCATCCTAGTGGACAAACTGATATTGTTATTTCAAAACTCTTATATGTTTATATGATATAAAGGAAGTAGGTAGCTATTTTATTGTAATTACTATTAAAATATTACTCAAAAGTAAAGAGGTACATGTAACAATAAGCTAAGTAAAAACTTGCAGTCTGATGTTTCATGTGAAATCAGAGCAGCAAGTTAAAACTTCATCTTGCCCTTAAATGTGTATTCACCTTTATCAGATATGTGTGTCACCCACATTTTGTAAGTTGTAATCTAATATCCAATGTGATGGAATTTGGAAATAGAACATTTGGAAAAGTAATAGAGTCATCATAAAAAGGAATTATACTTTGGGAATCCGTCTTTATCTCACAACAGGAAATACTGATCAATTTTCATGTACCAGGTATTTTCTAGGAAGCAGAAAGTAAGCCTTGACATGACACCAAATCTTCACTATCTTAAGGATGGGATTATAAGGTCCCAGAACTGTGAAAAAATAAATTCGTGTGGTTGGTTATCAGCCTTACTTTTGATATTTTGATAAATAGAAATCAAAAGGGACTAAACCTATGCTATATTACAAAGGTCTTCATTTTAAAATTATGTATATGTATATTTTCTGTATGTCCTCAGGAAACATTCATTATAAGCAACATATTTAGTGAAGCTACTTTGAACCATCCAATAACTGGAAAAATATTTCTTCTTTCTTTTCATTATTCAAGGTTTCATCATTTCTGTCTCAAACCTTTCTGATCTGATACTATTTCTCTTTTAATTTCTACAATTCCCTGTTTTCCAAGACTCTGAAGAGAACTTTTTGTTGTAACAGTATAATGTCTGATTCCATAGAACACTGAGCTAAGGTTTATCTTCTCTGATATAAAGATAGCCTCTTAATTGAGAATCTAGCTTATAAAACTTCATCATCCCATCAATCACATCACCACTTACTTTCATTTGCATTTAAATCTGACCCATTTCAAAATACCTCATTGTTTTCCATAAGTGTTTTTACATTTCAGCTTTATGATGTCCACTTATACAGAAAAAAATTACTCTTTTTTCTGTGTCAATACTTAAGTGTTCTCCTCTTACTCTGCCCAAGGTCCCTTCCAATTTTCAGTAAGTGCCTGCCTTCTCTTTATGTTCAGTTGTTCGTTTTTTTCCATGTTCTATTTTTTTCTTTATTTTTATCAATATATGTTTTTATTTAAATTAGAAACATGCATGCTTCCCATGTCAATCCCAGCTCCCTCTCCCACCCCTACTTCCTTGTTCCTCCACCAGACCCTCTCCAGCCCCCCACCCAATCCCCATATCATTCCCCAGTAAAGGAGACACCCTCCTTGGGGGGAATCTCCAGATTCTGTCATTTCATCCAGGGAAGGACCCAGGCCCTTCCGCACTTGTCCAGGTTGAAAAAGCACCCCTCCACATAGAATGGGCTCCCAAAGTTCATTTGTACCCCATGGTAAATACTGATCTACTACCCAAGGCCCCAGAGATTTCTGCAGCATTCTCACTGACACTACATTCATGGATCAGGCCCTTGCTGGCCTCTCAGCCATCAGTCTGCGGTTCAAGAGCTCGCCCTTGTTTGGTCAGCTGTCTTTGCGTGTTTCACCAGCACAGTCTTGACCCCTTTGCTCATCACTCCCCCATCTCTGTCACTGAGTTCCAGGAGTTCACTTCAGTGTTTAGCTGTGGGTATCTCTGTCTGCTTCCATCACTTTCTGGATGAAGGTTCTAGGATAGTGTATAAGGTAGTCATAAACTTTATCATCAAGGAGGAACTATTAATGTCATCTCTCCCCTATTTTATAATTTGCCAGTTGGTGTTATCCTTGTAGATCTCTTGAAATCTCACTAGTGTTAGCTCTCTCCTCAAGCCTATAATGACTCCAATTATTATGGTATCTCTCATCCTGTTCTCCTCTATTCTTACTTAAACTCAAACTTCCTGTTCCTCCATGCCTTCTTCTTCCCTCCTCTTATCCCCCTCTCTGTTTCCGGGTTCCTTCTCCACTCCCGTGATTTTCCCAATCTGCTCAGTAGATCTTGCCTCATTCCACTTCTCTGGGGTATCATGCATATCTCTTGGGAACCTCCCTGTTTCCCAGACTCACTAGTCTGGGATAGACAGATAGACAGATAGGCACTGAAGATAAACTAGAGGAAATAGATTCATGGACCAAAGAAAATCCTTAACCCAAAATATTCAAGAAATATGGGGACCCTGAAAAGACCAAACATAAGAATAATAGCTATAGAAGAAGGTGAAGAAGCCCAACTCAAACATGCAAAAATCATATTTAACAAAATCGTAAAAGAAAACTTTCCTAGCCCGAATAAGGACATGCCTATGAAAGTACAATAAGCTTACTGAACACCAAATAGACTGGATCAAAAAAAGTCCACTGGACACATAATAATCAAAACTCCAAGCATAAAGTATAAAGAGAGAATACTAAGAGCAGTGAAGGAAAAAAGGCCAAGTAACATATAAAGGTAGACCTATCAGAAATACACGTGACTTCTCCAAGGGAACTCTGAAAGTCAGTATGTTCCAGATGGATGTTCAACAAACACTAAAAGACCACAGATGCCAGCACAGACTACTATACCCAGCAAAACTCTCAATCACTATAGAAAAAGATTTACACAATACATATCCAAAAATCCAGCCCTACAGAAAGATCTGGAAGGAAAACTCCAACCCAAGAAGGTTAACTACACTCATAAGAACATAGGGAATAGATAATCAAAATAGACCAAAAGCCAGAAAAGGGGGAAAACTCACAAACAATGCCACCACCAAAAACAAATCCAAAACAAACAAGAATCAACAGTCAATGGTCATTAATATCCCTCAATACCAACGATCTTAACTCACCTATAAAATGACATAGGCTAAGAGAGTGGATATGATGACAGAATCCATACTACTGCTGCATACAAGAAAAATACCTCACCTTTAAAGACAGATCTCAGAGTTAAGGGTTGGGAAAAGATTTTACAAGCAAATGGCCCTAGAAAGCAAGTGAGTGTAGCTATCCAATATCTAAAAACTTTCATTTCTAACTAAAATTTCTTCATCAAAAGAGATGAAAAAATTATTTCATATTTATCACAGGAAAAATTCATGAAGTTGAAGTCTTAATTCTTAACATCTATGTGAAGGTACCCACATTCATTAAAGAAACACTACTAACACTACTAGAACTCAAATCATACATTAAAACACACAAACTTGTAGTATGTGACTTCAATACCCTACTCTCACCACTGGACAGGACTATCAGACAGAAACTTAACAAAGAAACAAAAGAACTAACAGAGTTATGACTCAATAGGGATTAACAGACATCTATGGAACATTCCATCCAAACACATAAGAATGTACCTTTTTGTCAGTGACGTGTGGATCCTTCTCTAAAATCGACCACATACTTGGCAATAAAGCAAACCTCAACAGATACAAAAATAAATTGGAATACCCCCTGTATCTTATCTGGACACTACAGCTTAAAATTAGAATTCAGCAACAACACAAATTGCAGAAACCCTACAAACTCATAGAAATTTAAAAATGTCAAGGGCATCACTCCTGGGTAAAGAAAGAAATAAAGAGATCAAAGACTTCCTAGAATTCAAAGAAAATGAAGGTACAACATAGCCAAACTTATGGGTCACTGTGATAGTACTGCAAAGAGGAAAGTTCATATCACTAAGTTCCCACATGAAGAAACTAGAGAATAGCCACACTAGAGAATTAACAGAACACCTGAAAGTTCTAGAATAAAAGGAAGCAAATTTACCCAGGAGAAGTAGACATCAGAAAATGATGAAATTGAGAGCTGAAGTAAATAAAGCAGAAACAAAGAAAACAGTACAGAGAATTAGTTAAACAAAGAGTTTGTTCTTAGAAAAAAATCAACAAACCTTTATTCAACCTAAGCAAAAGGAGGAGAGAGAACATTCAAAATGACAAAATAAGAAATCAAAAAGAGGACATAACAACAGACACTAGAGAATTCCAGAGAATCATCAGGTCATACTTTGAAAATCTGTACTCCCCAAAATTGGAAAATTTAAAGGAAATGGACAATTTTCTGGATAGATATCACTTACCAAAATTAAATCAAGAACATGTAAGCAATTTAAATAGGTCTATAATCTCTAATGAGATAGAAGCAGTCATCAAAATCTCCCAAGCAAAACAGCACAGGGTCAGATGTTTTCGTGTAGAACTCTACAAGAAATTCAACTAATAGCTAATACCAGTACTGCTCAAATTTTTCCACACAATAGAAGCAGAAGGGACATTGCTAAACTCTTTTTACAAGGCTACAATTACCTTGGTACCCAAACTACAATAAAGACACAACTAAGATAGAGAACTACAGACCAATATCCCTCATGAACAATGATGCAAAAATTCTCAATAATACTGGTAAATTGAATCCAAGAACACGTCAGAAAAATCATCCACCATGATCAATTAGGCTGCATCCCAGGAATGTAGTGATGGTTCAGCATACAAAATCCATCAATGTAATTGATCACATAAACAATCTGAAAAAAAAAACATGATCATCTCACTAGATGTGGAAAAAGCCTTTTACAAAATTCAACATAGCTTTATGTTAAAGATCTTGGAGAGATCAGGGATAAAAACATAATAAAGGCAATGTACAGCAAACCTACTGCCATCATCAAACTAAATGGAGAGAAAGTCAATGTGATTCCTCTAAAATCAGGAACAAGACAAGGTTGTCCAATCTCTCCTTATCTTGTAAATATTTTACTTGAAGTTCTTGCTGTAGCAATAAGACAACAAAAGGAGATCTAGGGAATACAAATTGGAAAGGAAGAAGTCAAGCTGTCACTACTTGGAGATGATATAACAGTTTACATAAGTGGGATTCTACCAGGGAATTCCTACAGCTGATAAACACCTTCAAAAAAGTGGCAGGATGCAAGATTAACAAAAACAAAAAACAAAAACAGTAGCCATACTATACATAGACAATAAATTGACTAAAAAAGAAATAAGACAAATATCATCTCCCTTTACAATATCCACAAACAACATAAAATATCTTGGAGTAACTCTAACCAAACAGATGAAAGACTGATATGACAAGAACTTTGAGCCATTAAAAAAGAAATTAAAGTAGATACCAGAAAATGGAAAGATCTCCCATGTTATTGGTTAAGTAGGATCAACATAGTAAAAATGGCAATCTTACCAAAACCAATGTACATTTTGATTGCAATCCCTATCAAAAATCCCACCACAATTTTTCATAAGCCTTGAAAGGAAAATACTCAACTTCATATAAAAAAATAGACCCAGGATAGCCCAAACAAACATGTACAATAAAGGAACTTCTGGAATTATCACCATCCCTGACTTGAAGCTGTACTATAGAGTCATAGATTTGAAAACACCTTGGTAATTGCGCACAAACAGACTGGTAGACCAATGGAATGGAATTAGAGACCCTGATATTAACCCACATCTGATTTTAGACAAAGAACCTAAGAGTATACAATGGAAAAAAGAAAGCATCTTCAACAAATGGTGCTGTCACAACTGGATGCAGACATGTAGAAGACTGCAGATAGATCCATATCTATCACCATGCACAAAACTCAAGTCCACATGGATCAAAGACCTCAAAATAAATCCAGGTACAGTGAACCTCTTAGAACAGAAAGTGGGAGAGACCCATGAACAAATTGACACAGAACACTACTTCCTGAACATAATGCCAGTAGCACAGACACTGAGATTGACAATTAATAAATGGGACCTCCTGAAACACAGTCAACAAGACAAAATGGATGCCCACAGAATTGGAAAAGATATTCACCAACCCGACATGTGACAGAGGGCTGATCTCCAAAATATACAAAGAACTCAAGAAACTAGCCACCAAAACTAAATAATTCAATTAAAAAAAGGAATATAGAACTAATCAGAGAATTCTCGATAGACAAATCTAAAATGGTTGAAAGACACTTAAAAATTGCTCATTATCCTTTGCCATTAGGGAAATGCAAATAAAAACAACTCTGATACCATCTTACACCCATTAGAATAGCTAAAATCAAAAACACCAATGACAGTTTATGCTGGAGAGGATGTGGAGAAAGGCGACCACTTCTCCATTGCTGGTGGGAGGGTAAACTTGTACAACCACTTTGGAAAACAGTAAGGCAGTTTCTCTGAAAATTGGGAACCAGTCTACCTCAAGATGCAGTAATTCCAATCTTAAGCATATACTCAAAGGATGTACACTCATACACTGACATCTGTTCAACTATGTTCATAGCAGTATTATTTGTAATAGCCAGAACCTGGAAGTAACCTATATGTCCCTCAACCAAAGAATGGATACAGAAAACGTGATTCATTTACACAGTGGAATACTACTCAGCAGAAAAAAATCAATGGAATCTTGAAATTCACAGGCAAATGTATGGAACTAGAAGAAACCATCCAGAGCAAAGTAACCAAATCACAAAAAGACAAACATGGTATGCATTCACTATTATATGGATTTTAGACATAGAGCAAGGGATTACCAGACTACAATCTGTATCTCCAGAGAAGCAAAGAAACAAGGAGGATCATAAAAGAGACATGTATGGTCCCCCAGTAAAGCAGAAATGAAAAGAGTCCCTGAAAAAACTGGGATCATGTGGTCAGGGGAGAGGGAGGTAAGAGATAGAGCAGGGGAGAACAAGATGGGGGAGAAGAACATGAGGCATCGGGAAGATTCAGTGAGGAGATGAATAGAGGAGAACAATAAAAGAGAGACATCAATAAACAGAGCCACTATAGGTTTAAAGAGAAATCTGGCAGTAGGGAATTGTACTGAGACCCACAAGGATGACCCCAACTAGGAACCTAAGCAATAATGGAGAGCATACCTTAAATGCCCTTCCCCTATAATGAGAATGACTGCTACCTTAAATGCCATCCTAGAGCCTTTCATCCAGTAGTTGATGGAAGCAGAAGCAGAGATCCACAGGTAAACACTGAGTGAAACTACTAGAATTCAGCTCCAGAGAGGAAGGAGACACCAAAAAAGGGGTGAAGACCATGTGGGGGAAAAGGTGAAGACCATGCTGGGAAAACTTGCAAAAAAACAGCTGACTAGAGAAAGTGGGAACTCATTTACTCCAGTCTGACAACTGTTGCACCTACATAGGATCAAACCAGGCACTCTGATCAGTTAGGAACACTGGGCAGTCTATGGGGCCTCTGGCAGTGGAATCAGGATGTATCCCTAGTGTAAGAACAGACTTCTGGAGCCCATTTCCCGTGGAGAGATACTCCCTTAGATTAGATACTCAGGGCAGCCTTAATACATTGGAAAGTCTTGAAATTAATTTCAAAGTATTATTTCCAAATACCATCATCACCTGTACAGAAATGGGAGATAGTTTTCAACGTGTAACTCAGAGAAAAAATAATCCTCTCATTTGTTGGAAACTATAATATTTGCTAACTCTGTGAACTGAGAAAAGAGTGTTGATATTTTCTGAGTTGTGAAATAATTAAAGATATTTCGCTGGGAATGGCCATGAAAAGAAATAAATTAATACAAATATAGCTATTCAAATGTTCTGAAAAGACCAGCTTATATATTTCTACTTATTTCTACCGTCCTGCATTTTGTGTAGATGTGTGTGATGCTAGAAAAAGTCTGAGTCAAGAAAAGAAAATATTTATTTTGTTAAAGGAAAACCTGTGTTTCTTCCTCCTTCCACCTTCACTCATCGTCCTTCTCTCACTTTCTTCATCCTACTTGTCTGGTAGTTTACATGACTCAGTTTGTACCACTTCTGGGTACAATGTATGACAAACAGGGACAGCTAGCTCTTTACCAAATCACAATGGGCATTTCTTTGTCTTTGTCTGGCAGGGGTACTTTAAGACTTAGTTTTCGCATCAACTTTTGTTTATAAAGTGTAAATTTGTGAGAGTTGTTTCACAGGTAATAAAATCGAGGGCATTCATTCTAAAGTAGAGGTTACATTATTTTACTTTTTATTGTTTTTTTAAATATAATGCTTATCAAACTGTCTTCTGTTGTTGCAATATAAACAATGTGGTTCATGCACACTTATCATTTGATAACTATATGGGTCAGTACCTAGGGTCCCACAGATATCAAATCCAGAAATGCTGAGTGCAAAGTAGAATTGTTCTAACCTACAAGCACACATAAACCTTAAACTATTTCTAGGTTGTTATAATGCCTAAAATAATGCAAATCATATGTTATCATATAACCATATACATTAGACAAAATGACAATATCTAATAAAGTAATTTTGGCTCATGGTAGTTGAATTTGTGTATATAGGTCCTTCAAGAATTGAGAATCAAATGCTAGTTCAAAAATTAATGGACACACAAAAGTGTTGATTTCCTAATTCTCAAGAAGTTCTAAATACAGTTCTTCATCTAACAAATGGAAATCCATATCTATGTTTAATATTAAAGACCTTGATTGTAGATATTATTCGTGTATCTAGAAGCAATATATGATTTTAGTTGTGGTTGTTGTGAGACTGACAATTGAAGTAGATGTGAACAGATTATTATGCCCAACCTAGGAGTTGGGGAACTGTTAAAGTTGGCACATGTAGATTCTTTCCTTAAGTCTCCAAGATGAGTGCAATTTTCTTTTTTCTTATTAAATTTTTTATGATTAAGTTTAGATTAGAAACATGGTTGGTTCACAAGTCAGTTCCAGGTCACTCTCCCTTTCCCTCCCCTCCTCCCGTGCCCTCCCCCCAACTCCTCCATTATCTCCTCATTTCCACAGGGAGCTTGAGGCCCTCCATAGGGAGTGTCCATAGTCTGTCATTTCATTCAGGGCAGGGCCCAGGCCCTCCCCACAAGAGTTCAGGGTGAGAGTTCATCTCACATTGTTGGATGGGAGTCCAAAGTCCATGTGTATACTCTGGATATCAATAGATTACCTAGGCCTCCTCACTGACACCCCCATTCAGGGGGTCTTGATAAGTCCCATGTTGTATTCCCATGCATCAGCCTGGGATTCAAGAGTTAACCCTTGTCAGGTCACCTGTTTCTGGGGTTAAACAAGCCCAGTCTTAACTCCTTTGGTCATCAGTCCTCCCTCTCTGTTCTTGACTTTCTCGAGTTTAGCTCAGTACTTAGCCGTGGGAGTCTGCCTCTTCTTCCATCAGCCACCGAATGAAGTTTCTGTTTCCCAGACTCTCTGGCCATGGGATTGTAGGCTGGCACTCCCCAGATCTATGTCTAAAATCCATATATGAGAGAGTACATGCAATGTTTCTCTTTTTTGACTATGTTACCTCACACAGGATGGTTTCTTCTATTGTCATCCTTTTGCCTGCAAATCTCAGGATTCCATTGTTTTTTTCTGTTGAATAGTACTCCACTGTGTAAATGTACCATATTTTCTCTATCCACTCTTCAGTTGAGGGGCATCTAGGTTGTTTCCAAATCTGGCTATTACAAATAATGCTGCTATGAACATAGTGGAACAGACATCCTTGTTGTATGAATGGGCATCTTTTGGATATATGCCTAAGAGTGGAGTTACTGGGTCTTGTGGTAGGTTTGGAGTCTAAAATGGTTGAGAGGCACTTGAGAAAGTGCTCAACATCCTTAGCCATCCAGGAAATGCAAATGAAAACAACTCTGAGATACCATCTCACTCATGTCAGAATGGCTAAAATCAAAAACACCAGCCGGGCGTTGGTGGCGCACGCCTTTAATCCCAGCAGTGAGGAGGCAGAGGCAGGCGGATCTCTGTGAGTTCGAGGCCAGCCTGGTCTACAAAGTGAGTTCCAGGACAACCTCCAAAGCCACAGAGAAACCCTGTCTCGAAAAACCAAAAAAAAAAAAAAAAAAAACCACCAATGACAATTTATCCTGGAGAGGATGTGGTGAAAGGGGAACACTCCTCCGTTGCTGGTGAGAGTGCCAACTGTTTCAGCCACTTTGGAAATCAGTATGGAGTGCAATTTTCTTAACATTTTACTCAATCTAGTAAGGCTATTCTTTTAAAAATTATGTGTACAAACAGTGAAATTAATTTATTATTTTTTTATCATTATTTATTTTAATTTTAAATAGCTTGTTTTACATGTCAATCCCAGTTCCCTCTCCCTACCCTCCTCCCACACTCCCCTTCCCCCTCCCTCCCACCCTATTGCCAAATCCTTCCACATAGGGGATATCTAGAGTCTGTCATTTTACTCTTGGTAGGGTCAAGGCACTCCCCTAAGAGTCCAGGCTGAGAGAGCATCTCTCTTTGTGCTATAGGCACCTGAAGATAGTTTGTATACCAGGGATAGACACTGATCCACAGCTCAGGGCCCCATAGGTTGCCCAGGCCTTCTCACTGACACTCACATTTGGGGGGTCCAGATCAGTCCCATGCTGGCCTCCCCACTGTCGGTCTGGGGTCCAAGAGCACTCCCCTGTTCAGATCAGCTGTCTCTGCTGGTTTTGCCAGCCCATTCTTTGCCAATTTGCTCATCACTCCTCTCTCTCTGTCACTGGGTTCCTTGGGTTCAGTTCAGTGCTTAGTTGTGTGTTTGCCTCTGCTTCCATCAGTCACAGGATGAAGGCTCCCGGATCGTTATAGACATCAAGTTCATTATCAGGAATGGGCATTCGAGGTGGTCCCTCCACTATTGCTTAGCTTGCCAATTGATGTTATACCGTTAGATCACTCAAGGTCACTCTGGTGCCTGATCTGTCTTCAATCCTATGATTCCCTCTTCCCCCTATTCTACCCCCACCCCCTCAACTTCCTGTTCCCCCATGACCAACTCCCTTCCTCTTTACCCCCTCTATTCTTCCCAGGTCCCACTCCCCCCCCCACCCCACGCCGTGTTCCCCATCCATTCAGAGGATCTTGTCTCCATCCTCTTCTCTTCGGTACTATGCATATATGCATATCTTTTAGGTTCTTTCCTGTTTCCCAGACTCTCTATCTGTGGAAGTACAGACTGGCACTATCCTGATCCATATCTAGAATCCATATATGAGTGAGTACATACCATGTTTGTCTTTTTGTGACTGGGTTACCTCACTCAGGATGGTTTCTTCCAGTGCTATCCATTTCCCTGGGAATTTCAAGATTCCATTGTTTTTTTCTTGATCTATCTGCAGTCTTCTGCATACCAGTACCCAGTTATGCCAGCACCATTTGTTGAAGATGCTTTCTTTTTTCCACCGTACAGTTTTAGCTTCTTTGTCAAAAATCAGGTGTTCATAGGTGTGTGGGTTAAAATTAGGGCTTTCGAATCGGTTCCATTGGTCTACCTGCCTATTTTTGTGCCAATACCAAGCTCTTTTCAGGACTATAGCTCTATAATAGAGCTTGAAGTCAGGTATGGTGATGCCTCCTGAAGTTCCTTTATTATATAGGGATGTTTTGGCTATCCTGGGCCTTTTGTTTTCCATATAAAGTTGATTAATATTCTTTCCAGGTCCTTGAAGAATTGTGATGGAATTTTGATAGGGATTGCATTGAATCTATAGACTGCTTTTGGCAAGATTGCCATTTTTATTATGTTGATCCTACCAATCCAAGAGCATGGGAGATCTTTCTATTTTCTGGTATCTTCTTTGATTTCTTTCTTCAAAGTCACAAAGTTCTTGATATACAGGTCTTTCACTTCCTTGGTTAACATTATCCCCAGATATTTGATGCTGTTTTTGGCTATTGTAAAAGGTGATGTTTCTCTGATTTCTTTCTCAGTCACTTCATCATCTGTATATACTAGGGCCACTGATTTTTTTGAGTTTACCTTGTATCCTGCCACATTGCTGAAGGTGTTTATCAGCTCTAGGAGTAACCTTGCGGAGTTTTTTGGATCACTTATGTAAACTATCATATCATCTGCAAATAATAAAAGTTTGACTTCTTCTTTTCCTATTTGTATCCCCTTTATCTCCTTTTGTTGTCTTATTGCTGTAGCTAGAACTTCAAGTACAATATTGAAGAGATATGGAGAGAGTGGACAGCCTTGTCTTGTTCCTGATTTTAGAGGAATTGCTTTGAGTTTCTCTCCATTTAGTTTGATGTTAGCTGTTGGTTTACTGTATATTGCTTTTATTATATTCAGGTACGTTCCTGTTATCCCTGATCTCTCTAGGACCTTTATCATGAAGGGGTGCTGGATTTTGTCAAAGGCTTTTTCAGCATCTAGTGAGATGATCATGTGGTTTTTCTTTTGCAGATTGTTATTATGGTGGATTACATTGATAGATTTTCTAATGTTGAACCATCCCTGCATTCCTGGAATGAAGCCTACTTGATCATGGTGGATGATTTTTCTCATGTGTTCTTGAATCCGGTTTGCAAGTATTTTATTGAGTATTTTTGCATCAATGTTCATGAGGGAAATTGGTCTGTAGTTCTCTTTCTTAGTTGTGTCTTTGTGTGGCTTGGGTATCAAGGTAATTGTAGCCTCATAGAAAGAGTTTGGCAGTGAGCCTCCTGCTTCTATTGTGTGGAATACTTTGAGGAGTATTGGAATTAGCTCTTCTTTGAATTTCTGGGAGAATTCTGCACTGAAGCCATCTGGGCCTGGGCTTTTTTTGTTTGGGAGACTTTTGATGACTGCTTCTATTTCATTAGGGGTTATAGGTCTGTTTAGATTATTTATCTGTTCTTGATTTAGTTTTAGCAAGTGATATCTATCCAGGAAATTGTCCATTCCTTTTAAATTTTCAAATTTTGTGGAGTACAGATTTTCAAAGTATGCCCTGATGATTCTCTTGATTTCATCAGAGTCCGTTGTTATGTCCCCTTTTTCATCCCTGATTTTGTTAATTAGCATGTTCTCTCTCTGTCTTTTGGTTAGTTTGGACAGAGGTTTATCTATTTTGTTGATTTTCTCAAAGAACCAACTCTTTGCTTCATTGATTCTTCTCAGTGTTTTCCTGGTTTCTACTTGATTGATTTCAGCCCTCAATTTGATTATTTCCTGACGTCTGCTCCTCCTGGGGGAGTTTGCTTCTTTTTGTTCTAGAACATTCAGCTGTGCTATTAATTCTCTAGTATAACTGTTCTCCAGTTTTTTCATGTGGGCACTTAGTGCTATAAACTTTCCTCTCAGCACTGCTTTCAAAGTGTCCCATAAGTTTGTGTATGTTGTATCTTCATTCTCATTGAAATCGAGGAAGTCTTTAATTTCTTTTTTTATTTGTTCCTTTACCCAGGGATGGTGCAATTGTGCATTGTTCAATCTCCATGAGTTTGTAGGGTTTCTGCGATTTGTGTTATTGTTGAATTCTAATGTTAATGCATGGTGGTCTGATAAGATGCAGGGGGTGATTCCAATTTTTTTGTATCTGTGGAGATTTCCTATGTTTCCCATTATGTGGTCAATTTTAGAGAATGTTCCATGTGGTGCCGAGAAGAAGGTATATCCCTTTGTATTTGGATGGAATGTTCTATAGATGTCTGTTAAACCCAGTTGGGTCATAACTTCTATTAATTCTTTTGTTTCTTTGTTAAGTTTCTGTCTGGAGGTCCTGTCTAGCGGTGAGAGCGGAATGTTGAAGTCTCCTACTATTAGTGTGTGAGATTTTATGTGCATTTTGAGCTTTAGTAATGTTTCTTTCACGAATGTAGGTGCCTTTGTATTTGGGGCGTAGATGTTTAAAATTGAGACTTCGTCTTGATGTATTTTTCCTTTGATGAATATGAAGTGCCCTTCTTCATCTCTTTTGATTGATTTTAATTTGAAGTCTAATTTGTTAGATATTAGGATTGCTACGCCTGCTTGTTTCTTGGGGCCGTTTGATTGGAAGATCTTTTCCCAGCCCTTTACTCTGAGATAACGTCTGTCTTTGTTGTTGAGATGTGTTTCTTGTATGCAGCAGAAGGAAGGGTTCTGTCTTCGTATCCATTCTGCTAGTCTGTGTCTTTTTATAGGCAAGTTGAGGCCGTTGACATTGAGGGATATTAGTGACCATTGATTGGTGATCCTTGTTTGCGCTTGATTTATTGTTAGTGAAGTTATTTTGTGTTGTTTCTCCTCCCTTTTTCTTTTAGTGTTTTGTAAAGTATGATTATATATTGCCTGTGTCTTTGTGAATGTAGTTATCTTCCTTGGCTCTAGATTTTCCTTCTAGAATTTTCTGTAGAGCTGGATTCATAGATACATATTGTTTAAATCTGGCTTTGTCATGGAATATTTTGTTTTCTCCATCTATGGTAATTGAGAGCTTTGCTGGATATAATAGTCTGGGCTGGCATCCTTGTTCCCTTAGTGTTTGTAGGACATCTGACCAGGATCTTCTGGCTTTCATCGTTTCCATTGAGAAGTCAGGTGTAATTCAGATAGGTCTGCCTTTGTATGTTACTTGGCCTTTTTCTTTAGCTGCTCTTAATATTTTCTCTTTGCTCTGTAGGTTTGATGTTTTGATTATTATGGCAAGGTGACTTCTTTTTCTGGTCAAGCCTATTTGGTGTTCTGTAAGATTCTTGTACTTTCATAGGCATATCTTTCTTTAGGTTAGGGAAGTTTTCTTCTATGATTTTGTTGAATATGTTTTCTGTACCTTTAAGTTGAATTTCTTCACCTTCTTCTATGCCTATTATTCTCAGGTTTGGCTTCTTGAAGTTGTCCCATATTTCCTGGATATTTTGTGTTAAGGATTTGTTGGTTTTGAGATTTTCTTTGGTTGACGACTCTATATCCTCTAATGAGTCTTCAACACCTGAGATTTTCTCTTCTATCTCTCATATTCTATTGGTGATACTTGCATCTGTAGTTCCAGACCATTTACCGAGCTTTTCTATTTCCAGCATCCCTTCATTCTGTATTTTCTTTATCGTTTCTATTTCAGCCTTCAATCCTTCAACTGTTTGAGCTGTTTCCTTAATTTTCTTGATTGTTTTTTCTTGGTGCTCTTTAGATTCTTTGAGAGATTTGTTTATTTCTTGAATTTTTCCCCCATTTCATGGATTTTTTGTTTGTTTTTTCTTCTATTTCTTTAAGGGATTTCCTCGTTTCTTCTTTGAGGCTCTCCACCATCTTCATGAAATAATTCTTAAGGTCTGTCTCCTCTTCTTCATCTATATAGTGCTTTTCGGGTCTTGCTGGTGTTGGATCCCTGGATACTGGTGGGGTCATGTTGGTGTTTCTATTGCTGAGTGATCTCTTATTCTGTCTTCTTCCCATCTCTTCTTCCAGTGGGTGCTGGTGGGGTCTTTCTGTCTCCACTGGTCTTCTTCCTTACTGCGGGCTGAAGCTGGGGATGCTGAAGCTGGACTCGCTGGGGTTGGGGTCTTGGAGGGACTGATCTCTTTCCTGAAGCTGGGCTCGCTGGGTTGGAGTCTTGGAGGGACTGATCTCTTTCCTGTGTGGACGGCTCTTCTGGAAGCCGGGAGGGGCCCCGAAGATGGAGAGGGATGGGTGATGGGCGGGTGGTCCCAGCCGGAGACCCAATCTCACCTGAAGCTGGGCTCGCTGGGTTGGGGTCTTGGAGGGGCTGATCTCTTTCCTGTGTGGGCGGCTCTTCTGGATGCTGGGAGCAGCCCAGAAGATCGTGGGGGGATGGGTGATGGCCAGGGGCTCCCCGCTGGAGACCCAATCTCACCTGAAGCTGGGCTCCCTGGGGTTGGGGTCTTGGAGGGGCTGATCTCTTTCCTGTGTGGGCGGCTCTTCTGGAAGCCGGGAGCGGCCCCAAAGATGGAGGGGGATGGGTGATGGGCGGGAGGTCCCAGCCGGAGACCCAATCTCACCTGAAGCTGGGCTCGCTGGGTTGGGGTCTTGGAGGGGCTGATCTCTTTCCTGTGTGGGCGGCTCTTCTGGAAGCTGGGAGAGGCCCCGAAGATGGAGAGGGATGGGTGATGGGCGGGTGGTCCCAGCCGGAGACCCAATCTCACCTCAATTTATTTTTTTAATCCAATAAATTTGTGATTATTTGATACAATAGCAATGAAACACTAATGCATGTATTTTCTAGGAAAGGGTTAATTGACAAGAGTACATGCAATAAGGTTTTTAGTAATCTGGTATAATTCTCTGATGTTCAAAAATTCTCCCTCTCAAACATAATCAGGTGAATAGCTCTTAGAAGCACAGCCTGGTTTTATTTCACTAAGTTGATGTTTGATATATTCTTTGTTAAAAATATTCTAGTGCATTAATAAAGTCACTGATTTCCATTACATTAATGTAATATTAAACTGTTAAAATATTCTGGTTCAAAGTTGTGAAGGTTATTCAAAATATCAGTTAGGAAAATGAATTATTTTTATTGACTAAATTTCTGCCATGCACATACTGATGAAATCTTATTTGAATTAAACTGACTTATATAACTAATGTAGAGATACAATTAAATCAATAGGATTTTAATAAAATATTGTTTTGATCTAATGAAAAGAATGTTGATAAATTGAGACTGAATTATTATTATCTAAGAAAGGTGAAGCACTTAATATTATAAAAGTTTGAAAATTGCCTGTTATCTCAGGAATGAAAGTAGGTAGCTTAAAAACAGACTGATTGATTTCTGTTGTAGTTGTGGACATTGAGTCAAAAGCCCAATAATTCTTCTTAAGAGAAATGGTGCAATTCAAAAGAAAAAGTGATTGATTTCCATGAGGATGATGTTTTTTTCCCAAAAATATTATATATCCAGAGCGTTACATTCTCAGATGAGTGTTCAGTTTTCCCTTGACTATATATAAGACATATTAAACATAACTAAGAATTTATTTTCAAGAGGTAAACAGAATATACAGAGTTGTAGTTTAGTAAGTAAACAGAATATTGTTTTATCAATTAAGGGTAATGTCTTCTGCTAAACTTTCCAGATTTCCATTAGGAAATTAAACACTGTTTTACACTTGAACTGTCCTGTGCGAAACCAATGCTGAAGACACCATTAACATTGGATGCAAGGTTTTAATAAAACGTGGTAACCAAACTAGAAGCTTCCACTATGTAAGTAGCTACTACTAGATGACATCTATAGTGCTAGAAATTTCTGTGTAGATAGCTGGGTTGAAGAGTCACCAGCAGTCTTACGCAGAATTGTCTGTGAAGGCTAAAATAATAAGCTGCCAGGGACGTTGTGCCCATGGAATAACAGCAGCAAGATGTCTATGTAACCAAAGTGTTCTAATTGGATAAGAGGACCATTCCACCAGGGTTCAAGTTACTAGTGTTGTTTTTCTAAATGAATATGTTATCTGCCTCCAAATATTCATGTTTATAATTCTTAACTAGGGGTGCCTGCAACATTAGTCAGAGAAGCTTTTATTTTATTTTATTTATTTATTTTTTTGTTTGTATTTCGAGACAGGGTTTCTCTGTATTGTTTTGGAGGCTGTCCTGGAACTCGCTCTGTAGACCAGGCTGGCAGAGAAGCTTTTATTTTACTTTATTCATTGATTTTTCCATCAAAGGACTGCTAATGCAAAAGAATCGCAGCTGGTTAGACTGCTGAGAATAAGTGACTGCTGAGTGTTCTCAAAAGCATGTCCATAACATGCCTCCCATTTTTAAGAAACATTGCAGCAAAGAGGGCAAGAAAACAATTTTTTGAGAGTTGAATGTTAGAGAGGAAGGTTGTGGAAGGAATTCAAGGCATGAGATGGTCACTTCAAACATGATCTCACAGCAACCGAGGTTGCCTGTATGAAACCTTTACAAGGATGAGCCTATCACAGACAGGAAGGCTCTTATGAGACCCCACTCCTAACTAACTGAGGAGCTATTGGCAGTTGACAGTTGTTGAGGGAAACGGAGTCATTGTCTCCAGTCATGAAGCTATTGCTGTTTCAGCAGTAGACAGATTTAAACCCAGCCCAAAATGGAAATCTTAGCTAAAATAAAACAAAATAAAACATCAATAATTTTAGTAAAATTTATTGAGACAGAGAGTTTCAATGAGCTTGGGAGGGAAATAAAAGAATTTTGGGGTAGTGAACATGTTCAGAATTATTTATGCACACGGTATAAGTTGAAAAAGAAAAAATGATTAAATAAATCTTCATCCATATTTTTAAAAAAGTCCATGTAAGAATATTTATTCCATCCACATGGCTGTGTCTGGGGAGGCCAGAAGAGGGGACCACCTAGACCTACTGTTACCAACCAACTTGAGCTACCATATGTGTCTTGGGAATTGAACCAAGTTCCCCGGAAAGAGCTTTCAATGTTCGTCACAGCAAAGCCATCTCTGTGACCCTTAAAAAAATTTTGTAAGAAAACAAAAATAAATTAATATAGTTCATTTTAGACTAGTTTGAAATTTAGCCAACCAAACACTTAAGATTAAAAACAGGAAATGAAGAAAATTTATTTCTAATTACATATAATATATTCTTAATGAGTTAATTAAAGTTCTATGAAAACAAATGAAAGAGAATTGAGACCAGATCAAGGGAACATTGGAAGCATGAATAACTCTCTTGTGATATTCTTAATGTAATAGTGCTTCATAAACTGCCTTTTAAATTCCTACATTTTACTGCCCACAGTTTCACAGCACAGTGTCCTGAAAATGTTAGAACATAGTTTTGATCCAAAATCATGTCACCTCACCTCACTGCCTTCTCCAACTCCCTTCAGATATACCATCCTGATATTTACATAGCTTTAACTCCCAGTAGTGAATTTTGAGCTCAGGTAATGAGATGTTAGCAAAAATGAATTGCGATCAAATTATATGAATTTGTCAGGAATTCTGTAATAGACTATGTAGCATATTGACAGTGGAAAATTAGAAGGCTTATAAAATATCTAGTAGATACTTTGTTTAAAAGAAAGGGAAGTATGTATGAAAATAATTTAAAAAGAAGACTAATACAGGAAAGGAATCCTTAAGTATACACAGAGAAAATTTATATGAACTTTTTAAGTACTAGAAAAGCTATGTGAAGTTTCTAAACAAATATGGTTGCTGAGTTTTAGTATTATCCTTGAGAAATGTGCTACAGAATTTAATATATAAGTAAATTATCAAGTTAAAGTCTTAATAGCCTTTAAATAAGTAAACAACTCCAATTTCTTTTTAATATGCTTGATTTTTAAGATAACAAAATATTTTTAAATTCATTATATTCAGTTCTAAATACTTCTTAAATGTAATTTTTCAAAGTTTATCTTACGTTAGATAATTTTTCAGAGTAAAAATCTTTCAGTAAAGTGAATCACAGGTGCAAATACACTTTAAATCATTATTGAATAATAAATCACTGACTTGTCAAATATGGGTTGTGCAAAATTAACACTTCTTTGGAAAGAGATTTTTCTTCAAACTTCAGTTCAGTTTAATATTTAGTATTTCATTGCACACTTGCTATAATATAATTGTCTTTGGAAGCCTCTGCAGATTCTAATCTCATAGGAGCCATGAGCTATGCTTTTACAAATTAGAGCTTTTCCTGTGAGTTATTGATAAGTGTGTACTATTGAGTGTTTGTAAATATAAAGACAATAAATTATAATAAATTATGGCATTAAAACATACATAGATTTATGAAAAAGAGGTCAAGAATTCAGAAGACTGAAATGGTAGATTGCATGGGAGGTGTTATAGGGAGGGAAGAGAAGGAAATGATGTATTTATATGAAAATTTCAAATGATAAAAAGATTACAAAAATTATGCATGGTATTTATACATGTTTCACAATGAAGTATCACAGTAATAGAAATGAATATTACTAATTTTTACAATTATTTACATTAAAAGTAACTTAGACATTTTTTTATCCCCATAGGAAAAATCAAGAAGAACTAAAATGATGGGAATTGGAGATCTCAAACTAGCTTAGGAGAAAAATCAGTTCTTTCCACAATGTGTTCTCATTTATCTTACTCATCTTGACTTTAGGCTATGTTCTATCATGCACTTTTCTTTATTACCCCCAGAATATCAGCTTTGGTTCTGCACACTGAACATTTCTTCCCCAATTGACTGCATTTTCACTTTACAATGGCAGTGCATATTAGACATGCCATTTCTCAGAGTATCCTGCCACAAAAGAACATGTAAATTTGGCTAGCACTGAATCTTATACATTCATTACCCGTCAAAGTTTCTAACACAGACACTAGAGAGAAGGAATAATATATGAGAACATAAGGCTTAGTACCAAATACAGCACTTGTAAGAGCTGACTTGACAGGTTAGTGTAAGCAGCATCCATACCATACCGTAGAAATTTTATTTATGAATCAGGGTTGATTCAGTGCCATTTAATTAAGAATATCACCTTCACATTTATGTGCAACACATGTCACAAAACACACACGCTAATAACCATTTCCCTTAGTGTCATAAAATGAAGGTTGTCCCAAGCATCTTAATTTTTCAAAGCAGCAATCTCGTTCGCATGACTGCTGCTGAGAACAACATACATATCATGCCTAAGAATTTTAAGGAAAGGAGATATTGAGTTAAACACTCCATTAGTCGCTTTATATATCACAGACTAATTATTTTTCCTGTCAACAGCAGGTTTTGAAAGCATCAAAGAATACCAGGTATCTGTGGTACACATGAAAATAAAATGTACATTGTGGGTGTTGGGGAAGAAAAACAAACAGGATGGAAGCAACACCTCAGTGACACTGTGATAATGATGATTAGCACAGTGAGATGGGACCAGCTATCTAACCATCTGCTACACACAGGCAACATAGCAAATGCTGACGAATTAATATTTTCCTTAGTTTGGGGTAGAAGGCTTTTCAGTTCACATAATCTTTGATTCAATTATATGAAATCCTCACAAATGAATCTGTAGTGTAAGTGTGAGAAGGAAGTGTTCAAGGTCCCACAAAATCACATTTGACAATGGGATAAATATATCATTATAACATATATGACACACACATTTATTTAGACAGAAAATATGTGTTTGTGTGTGTCCTAAATTATTTTAACATATTCCTAGAATCTTAAGTCCAATAAGAAAGCACAGAAATCCCCGAAGGGCATGTGGCAGACTCAGTTCATTGCAGGAGGGCAGAATGTTGAATGAGGAAGACCAAACTTGCTGTTTGCTTGCATCAGTTCATGTTGGAAGTCACAGTCTTTGCAGGACCTCCTAATGGCTCTAACTTTAAATGCTGTTACAATATAAATAATTAAATTGTGGTTAGCAGACACGATATAAAAAGATTTATCACTAAGTCCAATTTGCTATAAGAAATCCCATACTCTTTGATACAATTATCTAGTTCTCCAGCTAATCATTCCACCTGACCAGGATGCAATATGATAATGAACTTCATTTCTTCTTTCCCTGTTGTTACTTCCTTCTCCCAACTCTCCCCAGATATATCCCCCTCACTATTTAACTAGTGTCATGTACTCTCTCTCTCTCTCTCTCTCTCTCTCTCTCTCTCTCTCTCTCTCTCTCTCTCTCTCTCTCTCTCTCTCTCTGTGTGTGCGTGTGTGTCTGTGTCTCTCTGTCTCTGTATCTATTAAACACCCCTCTCACACACACACCCAAAATAACCTGATTTTTGCATTGGTCAACTACTTCTGAGAATGAGGGTTGTCCTGAAAAAATGTGGTAGATGTGTCCAGTGGAATCATGTAAAACAGATTTTCCCTCTCCCAGCTGGTATTATTGCAAATAGCTTTTAGGTTAGGCCCAAACCTTATCAGAGAACTTTCTTATAATAGATGGTAATTAACACAGACGCCTACAAGAGCACTTAATCTTTTATGGGTTCTTTTTTCATGCTGTTCCCCTCCATAGCCAAGGGAGCTCTGCCGAAGTGGACACAGAAACATTTTAAGATCCAAAAAAACTTTCCAGACACAACAAAGCAGATCATATGAAATGATATATATTACAACAGCATGGATAAGACCTGTTCTAGCTCATGCCAAACTAAATCTTAGCTTGCAGAAGGGAAAGTAAATATAATGAAATTGCCTTGAAAGCCATTCACTTTGATGTTCATAAAAGTTCTTGCAGGGCATTGTGAAAATCAACTCTATCTCATTTGTCTTGTTAATCGTTTTTTTTAATGTATTTATTAGTTTAGTATGTATACAGTCTTCTGTCTTCATGTGTGCCTGCATGCCAGAAGAGGGCACCACATCCCATTATAGATGGTTGTTAGCAAACATGTAGTTGTGGGAATTGAACTTAGGACCATTGGAAGAGCAGCCAGTGCTCTTAACCTCTGAGCCATCTCTTCAGCCCTGCTAATCAACCTCTAATTTATCTATTTTTCTTATTTTGAAAAGTTGTGTAATCATTGATGGTTGCAATAGCAGAAGAGAGAATCATAGTAATTTCATTTGTTTCTTCAGATACTTATATTGGATATAGCTATAGACATGAATTCAAAGATGTTGAAATTAGTACCATAATATACATAATCCTGTGCCATTTGACAACAATGGGGACTCGTGATTGACACTGTAGTTGAGATACAGAACTATTCCATCACAAAAACGCTGTTAGTCTCAGTTGGCAACCACACCCATTACACTGTTCACATCACCATCTTACCTCCTTAAATGCAAATTCAATAATATGTTTCCTATTGCTACAATTATGTCATCCTAGGAATATATAAATAATTATGTAGAAAGTGTTTATTGATGATTGAAATTTCCTTCTTGTTTAGCCGATATAGCATGTTGGACATTTGTGACCCTCAAAAAAAATTTTTACATTGTAAAGCAATTTGAAATTGAGATGTTAGGCTAAGATACAGTCATGATGGTAGGGCTATCTTCACAGGCTTAATTTTTTATGTGAAGATAATTCAGAGAAGGAGCATGCCTCTCTCTCTTCATGCACACACCAATGAAGACTGTGTGAGGACACAGTGATTGTGGCCATCAAGAAATCAGGAAAACATACCCCCCCCCACAGAACTGACTATGCTAACATTTAATATTGAATTTGCATGTTCCATGATTATAATACAATAAATTACATTGTTCTAGCTATTCAGTCTACCATATTCTTCTTTGGACTTAGATGAAATTCAGGCAACTTTTGAGACCCATCTAAATTATGTGTGTGGGTAGTCATTCCTTGATAGCAAGTAATGTTACTTGGCAATATATATTCTTCAATTTCTAATATATTACGAGAGTATTTATTCATTTAAAGTTAGTACTATTAGGTACTATTATAGATATTGTTTGTGAAAATTATTTTAATTTCTCTGCATAGATATTTGAGAATGAAATTGATGAGTTGTAAATTATGAGAATATCTAGTCACCTGCAAAGTAATTTTGAAGAGTTATATTTATGTTAGTCATTTGTTGTCTATATGATACCTAAGGTTTTCAATAGCACATGTTTGCAGAAACAAGGAGAAATATAAGAGGAAACATCTAACCAATCTTGTTTGGGCATGGAAATCAAAATAGTTTCTGAGCTTTAAAGTTTATGCAACATTTTTACAAAAAAAAATCCAAATCATTTTATTTTCCTAGATTTTAAATTCTTTCTGAATAAAAGATACTATTCACATTGCATAATCATTCACATATAAAATAGGACAAGAAAGACACTTCATAAACTTAACTTTGATAAATATATGGTCTAGAATTTAACATACACAATGCTAGTCACTAGGTAGTCCAAACCCATAAAACGTATTTACTTCTCTAAGAAACAGTGAGGCAATTATTGGTAGATACATATGAAGTAAAGAGGAAAGGATTGTTGAAGTGTGGTCAAAAACAGTGAGGTATGCTCAAAGTAACTGTAGAACTTAAGAAAATAATCTGATCAAATGATTTACAAACAGACTCAGAATCAGCAACTGCCCTTTTAAGATAAGATGTTTCTGGGAACTAACCCAGAATGCATGATTTAGTAGAAGAAAGAAAGAAAATTTCACTTTAGCAACTTCTCAGGATTACTCAGATGAAGAGTGCAAAGTGCTTTCCAGGGAGTGCAGTTTTTCCAGGCATTCCGAGTTGAATAATTGTCATAAGATTTGGAATGCAGTTTTTTTTTATCTTAGCTGTAATTTTATTCAAAGGATTATTTTTTTATTAATATTTTTTTTATTTTCCATTTTAAATTTAGATAAGAAACAAGGTTGCTTCACAAGTCAGTACGAGGTCCCTCTCCCTTTCCCTCCCCTCCTCCCGTGCCCTCCCCCCCATCCCCCCCGTTATCCCCTCATTCCCCCAGGGAGGGTGAGGCCCTCCATGGGGGTGTCCATAGTCTGTCATTTCATATAGGGCAGGGCCTAGACCCTTCCCCAAGAGTTCAGGGTGAGAGTGCACCTCACATTGTTCTATGGAATGCAGTTTTTATTGCCAACAATGTTTTAAAGAAAAGTTGTTGAATATGAATATTAATTACTATATGAAACAATTGTTATCTATTTAATTTTGTAGTGTAGGAACTTCGCTTGAGACAGTGCTTTCAACACTTGCAGAAGTAAGGGAATATTTCAGTATATGATGTTTGAATAACACTAGAGTCAGATTTCTTCAGTATCATTAGGAGTATTTAAAAGGATTAAGGCAATTCCAACAAATTTTGTAGTAACAGAGCTATATGGTATTAAAGCAAATTTTCATAACAAATAATTCTGAAACTGTATTCAACATTTTTAAATTATTAGTTCATTTGTAAATTTTGTGTGTTGGAATTATAACTGTATACATGTCTGTGCGAAGATGTCAGATCCCTCAAACGGTAGATGCAGATAGTTATGAATTGCCCAAGTGGGCACTAGGAATTGAATCAAGTCCTCTTGATTGGCAGACGGTGTTATGTACTGCTAAAAAAGACTAGCCCAAGCAAAAGAAACCGAAACTTTGAAAGTAGAGCCCATTGTATATGAGTAAGTCAATTTCTTTCCCTTTTCCTGTTATACTTTTTTAAAAAATATGCATTATTATTTAGTACATTAAATTTAATTGTGTGATATATACAACTAAAATTTGTTGCCAGATCATTTTTTTAATTTTATCTTAAAAAATGATTGACATATTTCATTTTTAAATTATTCTTAGAAAAACTCGTATTTACATATCTATCCCCCATTTCCTTGCCCTCCCATGCTCTCATCCTTGCTACTGACCCCCCAACTCACCCACCACCCACTCCACAGGGATAGTGAGACCCTCCATGGGGATCATCAAAGTCCATTCATCTTTTGGGGGAGGTCCCAGGCCCTCTTTTCTGATTCTGGGCTGCAACAGTATCCCTCCATTGGGAAAGGGCTCCCAAAGTCCACTTGTGGCATAGAAATAAACCCTGGCATCACTGATAGAGGTTCTATAGACTGTCTTGGCCTCCTAGATGGTACCCACATTCATAAGGCTTGGTTTGGTCTAATGCTGATTCCCCCCCTTACCACTAGGGATGGCGTGCTCTTCTTAGGTCAGGTCAAATAATTCTGGGGATATCTCCAGTTTAGTCTTGGCTCATTTGATCATCCCTCTTCCCTCTCCACAATTGGATTCCAGTAGTATAGCTCAGTACTCAGCCTGCTTCTGCTTCAATCAGCTACTGGGTCAAGGCTCTAGGAATAGTAACCAAGGTAGTCATCAATCTCATTATAGGGGAAGGCATCAAAGACAGACTCTCCACTATGACCTAGATTCTTTGTTGGGGTTATCCCTGTGGATCTCCTACCATTTTCTCTGTGCCAGACCTCTCTCCAAACCTATAGTGGCTTTCTTTATCAAGGCATCTCCTTTCTTGTCCTCTTCTATTCCTACCCTGTCTCAGGTCTTTTGTTCTCTTCCATCCTCCCCTTCTCCTCTTTCCTTCTCCTCCCCCCATGTTTCTAATTTGCTTGGGGCTTCTTGTCCCTCTTCCCTTCTTCAGGAGACCATGAGTTTTTCTCGTAGGGTCCTTCTTATTTTCCAGCTCTTTTGGTGGTGTGGATTGTAGGCTGGTAACCCTTTCTCCATACCTAAAAACCATGAGTGAGCACATACCATGTTTATCTTTTTGTGACTTGGTTACCTCACTCAAGATGGTTTCTTCTAGTCCCACATATTTGCCTTTGAATTTCAAGATTCCATTATTGTTTTGTGCTGAGTAGTATTCCATTGTGTAAATGTACCACATTTTCTCTATCCATTCTTCAGCTGAAGGGCATCTAGGTTGCTTCCAGGTTCTGGCAATTACAAACAACAGTGCTATGAACACTTGTTGTATGAGTGTACATTCTTTGGCTATGCCCAAGAGAGGAACTGCTGGATCTTGAAGTAGACTCATTCCCATTTTCCTGAGAAACTGCGGTACTGATTTCCAGAGTAACTGTACAAGTTTGCACTCCCATCAGGAGTGGAGGAGTATTTGTCTTTTTCCACATCTTATCCAGCATAGACTGCCATTGGTGTTTTTTATTTTAGCCATTCTAATGAGTGTAAGATGATATCTCAGAGTTATTTTGATTTGCATTTTCCTGGTGGCTAAGGATATTGACCATTTTCTTAAGTGTCTTTTAGTCATTTTAGATACTTTATTGAGAAATTTCTATTTAGTTCTTCACTTTTTAATTGGATTATTTGGTGTTTTGGTAGCTAGCTTCTTGAGTTCACAGTATATTTTGGAAATCAGCCCTATGTCAGATGTGGGTTTAGGGAAGATCTTTTTCCATTCTGTCAGCTGCTGTTTTGTCTTCCTGAATGTGTCCTTTGCTTTACAGAAGCTTCTCAGTTTCAGGAGATCCCATTTATTAATTGTCAATCTCAGTGTCTGTGATACTGGTGTTATGGTCAGAAAGCATTCTCCTATAACAATCATTCAAGGGTACCTCCCACTTTCTCTTGTAAGAGGATCAATGTGGCAGAATTTATGTTGAGGTCTTTGATCCATTTGGATTTAAGTTTTGTGCGTGGTGATATGGATCTATTTGCATTCTTCTACATGTCCTCATCCAGTTGTGCCAGCACCATTTGTTGAAGATGCTCTTTTTTCCATTGTATAACTTAAAATTCTTTGTCAAAAATCAGGTGCTTCTAGGTGTGTGGTTTAATATCAGTGTTTTCAATTTGATTCCATGGTCTACCTGTCTATTTTTTGCCAAAACCAAGCTGTTTTCAGGACTATGACTCTATAATCGAGCTTAAAGTCAGGGATTGTGATGCCTCCGCAAGTTCCTTTACTGTACAGGGTTGTTGTGGCTATCCTGGGTTTTTTTATTTTTCCATATAAAATTTAGTATAGTTTTTTTCAAGATCTGTGAAGAATTGTGTTGGGATTTTGATGGGTTTTGCATTGAATCTGTAGACTGCTTTTGGCAATATTGCCATTTTTTACTATGTTGATCCTACCTATCCAAGAGCATAGAAGATTTTCCCATTTTCTGGGATCTTCTTAAATTTCTTTCTTTAAGGACTCAAAGTTATTACTATACATGTCTTTCACTTGTTTGGTTAGCCTTACTCCAACATAATTATGTTCCTTGTTGCTATCGTAAAGGGTGATGTTTCTCTGTTTTCTTCCTCATCCCCTTTATTGTCTATATACAGCAGGGCTACTGATCTTTTTGAGTTAATTTTGTATCCCGCCACTTTGCTGAAGGTGTTTATCTGCTGTAGGAGATCTCTAGTAGAGTTTTTTGGATCACTTATGTAAACTATCGTATAATCTGCAAATAGTGGAAGTTTTACTTCTTCCTTTCCAATTTGTATCCCCTTTATTTCCTTTTCTTGTCTTATTGCTCTAGCTAGGATTTCAAGTACAATCTTGAAGAGATATGGAGAGAGTGGACAGCCTTATCTTGTTCCAGATTATAGAGGAATCGTGTTGAGTTTGGAAATGCCCCTTCTGCTTCTATTGTGTGGAACATTTGAGGAGTAATGGTATCAGCTCTTCATTTCAGTTTTCTCTGACTTAAGAGCAATATATCACTGGAGTATTTATAGGTAAAAAGAGTCATTTAATTTTAATTTCTAAATTTCAGTTTGTCTCACTGAACATTGTAACAGCATAAATAGAATTTTATGGTGTTTCTTTTTGTCCCTCTATCAGACTTAAATTTGTAACTGACTCCAAAATTGTATTCAGCTATTATTATCTTTCATTAATTCTATAAAACACAATAGTATGATCTTCTTTGATTTGACTTATTCTGTCTAGGGTGCTGGAGATCAAACACAAGGTCTTGTACACAGGATATCTCTGTTGCACCACTCAGCCATGTTCACAACAAAATGTTCTGTTCTTAAATTTTAAAATTGTGTGGCTATGTTAGTATGTGTGATATATGTGTGTGGTGGCAGAGTATTTGTGATGTTTGTGTGTGTGGTGGTAGAGCAGGAGTTACAAGTACTTATGAGTGGTGGTCAGAGCAGGAGTTACAAGTACTTATGAGACACCCAGGTCAGTACGTATGTGTGGTGATCAGAGCAGGAGTTACAAGTACTTATGAGACACCCAGTCTTGGTACTGGGAACTGAACTTGGGTCATCTGGAAGAACAGCAAGAACTCCTAATAGTAAAGCCATCTCTCCAACCCATGTTTTCCCATTCTAACTTCATTATCATTGTATTAATTTTATAGACCATAAAACTGAGTAGGTTGTGAAACAGAGGTAGAGGCTTTTGCAATAAACAACTTACATCAAAGTATGTATTCTATAGATATTTGTAACATGAGGGAAATATTCTATCATTCCCATTCATTGTAATAGTCATACTATTTTATGGTTCCTAAAGATTTATTATCCAGAACTTCAGGTCTGGGAAATGTATGTTGTACATACAGAAAAAGAATAGTGTGGGATCATTTGTAGAGTGATGTATACCAACATACAAAGGCCCAGATTCAATCCATAGCATGAATAATAAATAATAATATTAAAATGACTGGAAGAGGGTAAATGGGAGCGAAACTTGCTTGGTTTTCATACCAAATCATTCCCTTTGAAGTTATATTACATTGTTCAATTACTTAAATTTCTAAGCTCATTTATAAAACAAAGACGATATTTACAGCAGGTCTTTTTACCATAGGCACATTGCAAAGTCAGTATATGCAAATCATGTGGACACTAAAACTACAATTTTAGATGAATGAGTGACATTGTCTCTTGAGAATTACCTACAACTACAACATCACATGTGTAACAATAAAGTAACCTCAAATCTCTCAGAATTTACTTGACACCCTAGCCTACATTTCTTTCATGGGACTGATACAAAGGAAGAAACTAAGACAACAGTGGGTGGATAGGTACCATGATTGCTTATTTTTACTCCCTACCCTGACATACACACACCAAGCACCATGAACAAGACCAAATAAAACAAAGAAGACATTCATGATTGTTATAGATGGGCATGAGTTTGGATCTGCTATAGTTAGTGGAAATATATTTCCTTCAATAAACCAAGAATATGAATAGCATCATTATAATGCAACATTTGTTAAATAATCACCACAGTAAGTCTTTTCATGATGTATCATTGAAGTCAATGTATTACTTATAAATTTACATAGAACAATTTTCAGTCATTATATGAATCTTGCCATTCAAAACTTTCAGCTGGGGAGAATTTTAAGGCAACCAGAACACTGTAAGCACATAATATAGCAATAGGAACATATTGTGAAACATTCTTGAAAAGATGAGAATGTAGGATTACAGAGAGATATGCAAAGTGGCTGCATTCTAAGTGCTCATTGAGTAGTAAACTAATTACGTACACAATTCTTTTTCTTATGCCACACAGCCCATTCCTTCCTTCTTTGAATTTGGTGCTCTGTTATCATTCCTGTCAAACTGCTGACTTACTAAATAACTGTAACCTTCCATCCACTGTTTGGCAAACTCAGGATAGTTCTGGTCTTTTCACATTAGGTTACAGCACTATAAGTAGTTTCGTCTCTGTTGACTAGGGGGACTCACCTGAACTCTCTCTGTTAGGACTCTGCCAGTATGAAGCTGGAAGCTTTAGAACTACATATTAGCCTTCACCAGTGTACCAAATAATCACAACTAAGAATTAAGACCAAATTTTCTTCTTTCCATTCCCATTACATTAGTAAATAATATAGCATAGGTTCGAAGGTGTATCTTCTCAGAGAAGGTTCCCGATTAATGATAACTTGGAGATATTTGACTACTGATTATATCACTTTTTTATATCCTCGGACCAGCACTAGTCTGATCTGATATTGAATAAGCTATCTTTTTCCTAGGGTTCACTAATATGCCTTTATGGCTTTATGGTTTGATATATCCAAAAAGACTTATGATTGCACAATGATCTGACATTCTTGATTCAGGAACTCTATGCCAACCATTGATGAAGAATATAATGTAAACTGATTTTCCTAAGAAAAACATGTATTTGGTGAATATGACCTAAACCTATTTACTCCAAAGAATTTAATAATTTGAATAGAATCTCCCAAGATATATTTCAGAAAAACAGTGTAATATATACCACAAATGTACATCACACTGTGCAATCTGTGTTGCCACTTTATCCTAGATATTTTATCCATTTATATCAGCTCTAAATCTCATGTAAACCCTTCTTTTGTATTATGGGATATATTAAAAGCTGGGGTTCTTATAGAACACCCAGTAAATGAAATTTACAGTTTCACTATATCTTCTATATTGTTCCCCAATAAGAAGAGACTGGCAAATGATATATCGAAGTCTTTTAGTTCAGGAAGTATCAAGTATTTTCTGTTGTAGGAAAATATCTCTACCTAATAAAACTTTTAAAGCTTTAAAAAGGTGAATGCCTCTGAATTTTTGGAGGGTTTAAACACTACACATCACCATGTAAGTATTCTTACTAAGGCCTTTAAAGAACATAGCATTTCAGGTAGCATACCACATCAACATCATGTTACAAAGACATACACAATGTCATTAAGAATTTCTAGATAATCAGGTTACCTTCAGAGTTGGCAAAGACTAGAAACTTTCAGCATCAGAACACATTTTGAACTTTAATTATTGTTTAGGTGCTACAATGAAACAAACACATTTAATAATCATGTCACCTGTTAAGACCATAAATAATGTGTATGTGTTTGTTAGTGTGTGTGTGTGTGTGTGTGTGTGAGTGCATGTGTTTGTTGCATAAAACAAGTGAGTTCAAGGAGAAGAAAGGAATTTGAGATCTTGTGTAGTTCAGAAAGAATGTCAAGTCAGCCTCTGTGTAAAACAATGTACTATTTGTCAAAAAATAAAAATTAAGTCACCAGGTAATTTACTAATTCCAATTTGTTATTTGTATAACATTACATGTAACATTTGTATATATAACTTAAAGATATGTGTACATTTGTGTGCACCCATTTACATAACAGCTTGAGTCACAATAGCCATGACATAGCAATGTTTCAGTTTATGATGATGGCAGATAGAAGCTAGGTACATAGCTTTAATCCCAGCACTCTGGATTAAGAGATAGACAGATCTCTGTTAGTTCAAGGCTACATTGAGCTACATGAAATTGAACCACTCCAAAAGAGAAATGGCTCACACCATGATGATCTCAGCACAGGAACCATGTCTTAGAGCTGGCAAAATGGAAAAAAATGGAGAAGCAAAGAGGGATTTTTAGTTTGTTTGCTTGATTTGCTCTGACATTTTTATAGTTCCCATTTATTTTTTAATGGATGCACAATGTTTTTTGCCATTTTGTTCTTTGGTTTTGGCAATCATATTGAAAAAATATGCAAAGCAAACAACATGAATATTGCAAAATTGAACAGCATTTCATAGTAACTTTTGTATATATATGTATGCATATATTTGTATCTATAAATATTAATGAAAAAAGTTAACACATGAGACAAATTTAAGGTAAATAAAATATTTCTTTTAAATTACCTTTTGATGGTACTGCAGGGATGAGGCAATGGTATGGCAGGTCTGGGAGGTGAGTGAAATTAGGGTGCATGATGTGAAATTTCCAAAGATTCAACAAAGAAGATATGTTAAAACAAAAAGCAACATAAAAACTTTCTTGCATTCATCACTATGTCAAATTTAATAAGGAGATTAAATGAGGCTGTGGTGAAAACAAGAGTTCAAACTGCAGGTGAGAGAATAAAATGATGCAACCCCTGAAAACCATGGCAAGTCTCTGGAAGAACAATCAGCATCAGTACATGTTCTTACAAATTAGCCTCCCTGAACACACTCAAGAGGAAAGAAGCTGTGCATGGTAGCTATAGTGTCTGAAAAATATTGGTGGAAAATGAATTTCATCAATGATCATGCACAGAGTATCTTTTCAGGTTCTAGATAATGACAAAGAGTGGGCAGACAATTTTATATATGTACCCAAAATATTCCATTACAAACTTTACATAGTTTAACTCTAACAACACATAACGTAAAAAATGTAGCCATTTTCTTATATCAAGAATGAGAATAAGCACTGTCTACTTAGTTGTTTCTGAATTACTTTACTTTTCTATATTTTTAAGGAAATATATATTACTTTGTATGTAGTGTACTTTCCACTGGGTTGTCCACATGATCTGTAAGGTCACTGCCTTTTCAGGATTTAATAAAGGATCTTGGTTTGACAGAATGATTAACAAAGTGAATAGCAGTCTTAATCACTGAGACTGAGGGGGACACAGCCTGTTCTTCATCTTTGTGCATACTCTATTAGGTGGATCTTCAGGGAAATTAAAATTTTAACTTATGCCTGAGTTATGTGAATCTAGGTGACAAGCTCAATCTTTTAAAATTTTAAAGAACCAGTTAAAAATACAAACATACATGTACATATATATATGTTGAGTATATTTGTGCTTGAGAAAATTCAATTCATAATATTATGAGTATCTAAATATAATTTATTCACAGATAAGTATTATAAATATTATTTATGGATATTTTAAGCACACCAAAATAAGTGACTTAAAGATAGAGTAGTTAACATGATTTCTAGAATTTAAACATATCTTGACCTAAAACATAAATTTATGGTTAATTGCTTTGTCTGATAAAAATAACTCAAGTCATTTTTTTAAAATTCGTTTGGATTTATTTATTTTCTCTTTTAATAGCTATTAATGAATCAGAATCTAAATCAAATTTGGCAATAACCTAAAAATCAATATAGTTTAGATCTACCAAATATAGCCAAGGATATATCTTTAAAATTTTCTTGAGACAATGAATTCTCCTTAAGCTAACTTGTAGAATCAAAGGAAATACAATTTTGTTGTTTCTGTACTGTGTTTTTGTCTTGCCTTTATAATGTACATTGTAAAACAATTAGTCAGATGACTTAAAGAGGGAAATATACCTGTCATTTTTGAATTTGTGTTTGACTTTGGAGATTGTATAAGGGAAGATATTAAAATAGACTGTTTATGTAACTCACAAAAACAGCATGGACAATAAAATATCAAGGTTTACCTATAATCAAGAGGCCAAAATGGGAGTAGAATCTTAGTGAGTTTTGAGGTTATTCTATCTTTTGTATTCTGTATAAAATCTAGACATTGTTTTTAGACTCTGAAAACCCCCAACTGTAGATTTTGGAGGCCACTCTGAAATTTCTAGCAGTGCCAAGTTTCTTCTAATTCTACTTTTGTTCTGCATTACAGACACAGACAGCTGGCTGACAACACCAGAGAACCTCCTACTCCAATTAAGTATAAGATGATTCTCTCCAATGGTCCATGCTTTTCTGTTTAATATCAGCAAGTGACATTCATGATGACCTTTTATATTCAGTAACAAAACATTTCAGGAAAACCCAGAGCTACCTACAGTAACAAGCAATAAGCCTCCCACATCACTATAAAGTCATGATAAAAAAGAATTAATATTGGAAGGTCAGTTTTGTCACGAAAGCCAAATTCTAAATTTGTATTTAGAAGGTTGTAAAATCAATTTTAAATTACTTATCAGCAGAGATCTTTCTTAAAGTATTTATTTTCTCTTATTATATACTAGCACATACTGCTATATGCTATAATTTGTTTTAATCAATACATGGTCCAAGTCTTTTTGTGTGTCTGTGTAACTGAGCAAGCCAATATCTCCCTTTTGCCAGACACTAAAGTAGAATGCATCAACACTCTAATAATTCTAAAGTTACCATCAATGATTTCTATTACATGTTTCCAAATAACATGGTTCAGACCCAATGGTCACTACACAGTCCTGATATTATTTGGTGTAACAAATATGGTCTCCCTTAATCATTTTTTCCTTCAAGTACTTTGCTCCTTTGTTTCCAAATATCCTATCTTTGTGAACCATCTACATTTCTGGTCCTTCTGTCAGGCTCTTTTACTGGTATATCCATACCTCTAAAAGTTGAACTTTCCCATGCCTAATTCCTCAAATCTCTCTATGTATATTATTCCAGTCTTAGGTCTTTAAGCCCCAACTATTCCTTTATTCCTACTCTGCATCACTCCTAGATTTGAGAATTACGGGTTTAAATGCCTACCTTTTATTTCCTATTGTATATATATTAAACACCCCAGACTTCACTTTAGTGAAACAAGTCTTCATAGTTCCCCCAATGGAATTAAAAATAAAATGTATTATTCTTCTTGCCCAGCCCAGAACATGGGTGTCTAAAGGCAACCAGGGATTTGGCTTGCCCTAGCTGCCTTGAGAGGGTCATTTGCCATAGGTTGTTCATGTTAAACTCCATAACTCCTGGGACACAATATGCCCTCCAGTTCCTGAGAGACTTATGGACTCCCTCAGGCAGAGAAGTGCTCAGGCTGCTTTATGCCTCTCTGTATGTTCCCCTAGTAGTCAAGGAAGCATGGAAACTTGGCTGGACAATTGGTCTGAGACTTTGATTTTGTTTGCTCTGAATGGCTTGCAAACTTTACTGTATCCTGTCAACCACAACTGTATAGATCTTAGGAACTGCCATTGCATTCTGTTGCTGATAAAGATATGAAAAGTCTGAATGCTCTCAATAACTCTGTCACAGTACTGGTTGTACTGTGGCTCTTCCAACCTGGCCTATTTCATTCCTCAAGCCATACCAGGTGACCTCGACCCTGTGAGGGAGTGCAGGTGCTTCATGGTATCTTCTTCTAACACTCCAAAACTAATAAGAGTTATAATACTTCACAGTATGCCATGGTAAGCCAGGTTTAATCCATCAGCATTTCTCATTTATAGTTGTTCCCTTTGTAATTTATCTGGAACTCATTTCTTCTTTTGTACCCCAAATACATCACTGTCTACTTTCTCCTGTCCTATAGAGAAGACAAAATTATGAATAGGACTCAGGAAATCACACATGGTCTAATTACTAGTTATTTCTCTGACTTTTCCTCCTGTGTTTTGGTCTTTCCTATTCTGACTCTCCTTTGAGAATGTTCATTGCTGTTGCTGTTTGTTATTTTATTGGTTTGTCATTTTGTTGTTTTTCTATAATTGGACAGAAGTTGCTCTTGTATCTCAACCCCTTAGCCATTTTAAGGTACATGTATGAATTCTTTAAATTGTATTTTCTAGCTTGATACAATACTTCCAACAAAATAAATTTCATCAGAAAAATTATGATTTCTCCCGGAGAGACAAGAATAGGCCCAAGAGGACAGATAGAAGATGACTCCAACCAGGTCTGGCTCAGTAAATCCGTGGGTGCTGTGTGTAGAACAGCTTTTTTTCTGAAAATTCCTCTGGCCTTAAAAAACTGAACTTTTTGATGGTCTGTAGATTGTAACATGATTATCCAGAATTGTGAATCAATTATCTATTAACTCCAAAATTGCACCAAAGACATACCAAATGAATGATTGCACCACATCTTGCTAAGGGAATCAGCAGCTCGTTGTAGTTACTTAAATAAGCCTGAATGGGGGTTACTTTTACTTAAAGAAACATGGCTAACTCACTGGCAGTTAAACTGATGCAAACTCCATTCTAGCAGAATGATGATTGACAAAGCTCCCTCCCATACATACAGGCAGTTGATTGGATGGGTAGTCTACTGTCCCAGAAATTGTTTACTGCTTTTACAACATTGCAAATTTACTAACTGTCTGTGTTGCCCCAGTTTCTAAGTATCATTTATTTTCTGTTATTCCCCCTTCTCACTTCAGAAGATAATATTTCAATTAGAAAGAAATGGCTACACAACTCAAGCTCCCAAGCAAGCATGAGGAGCTTGTAAGATTACTTGTTGGCAAAGTACTTTGAAAATAACTTTCTCTTTTGGAAATTTCAAATAAATATAATTGTATGTTTCATATTTAAATGCAAGTAACAGCTTTAGAGGAAATTCATTTTGACCAGAAGAACATACAGGGAAGTGATACATTAGAGTTTGAAGGTGGCACCAAATTAAACCACTGGAATTATTTGGTCAGTTTTTCTCATATGCCACTATTTTATAGAACAGGAAGGAAATTCCAAGTGCATCTAGAACATCCTCAATTCTGCTTAAGTTATTCTGATGTGAGTTTCTTTATGCTTATTCTAAGAACATTGATTATTAAACAGGTATCCATTCATGAGAAGTATGGTGAGAATGAGCCCTGAGTTGTCAAGGAAGAAAACTAAACACCTGCTGTCTCTGTTAATGTCGGATAAGTAAATATCAGGCTTTTCATTTCCTCACAAGTAATGTCAGTCCTAAAGTTTAAGCTCTTACTGCTGATCCTTAACTCATCATTACTCATTAGTAAAACACATTCAATAAGATTAATTCATACAATCTTCAAAGTAAAATAAGTTTAATAATTTTCCAAGTTAAGTGAAATATCAAGACAGTTCTCTGGAGATGTAGATGGTAAACTAGACATAAGCAAAGAAAATTACAGGAAATATTTTGATAAAGTAGTTAAAGCCCCCAAAGTTCACATTTTTGATGAACCACTGTTCTTTCATGCCCTCCATTGTCATGTGTATCTGAGGAATTTGTGCTAAATAGAAAGAGACCCAACAGAAAGAGCATACTACCACTGGAGGATTTGTGGTTAACAGTGTTTATTTTGTGTTCTTCCAGAATTCCTTGGCATTTGTGAGATAATTATGTCTTATTCTAAAATGAATCTATGCCTATTCTGTTGTTTAAAATAAACAACTGTTAAGTGGCATTGTATCACACACATCAGTAATCTCTTCCTTCAGGTTTCTAGAAATATACATTGTACAGATAAAATTGTTCAAAATTAACACTTACATTACACATTAAATGAATGTAAATTAAAGAATATCACATGTTCTAGTTCATAAGTACAAAATGAGAATGCTATACAGTTTTTTCAATGAATTGTCAAATAGTACTATATGATATGAAACAAAGAGTAAGCCGGACCCTAGAGGTTGTGAGAAAGATGTATGAATTCAAACCTATCAGAATTAAAAAAAAAATAGAGACATGTTGAAATACTCAAGAAATAATATGTAATGAAGATATAAACAAAATATCAGGGTGTGGTATATTTTAATAATCAAATTAATTTTGCATACTTTTCATTACAATGTGATTCTTGTCTAAACATAAATGTCTTTAAAATTTGCAAAATATCAATTGTGCTTCACATAAAAGTTGCAAAATATCAATAGTGGTTCACATACAGCATGTTTTATTTTTACATCACAATTAGAAACTGTTACTTAACATACATCCCTAAGGTTAATACAAGTCTTTGTATCTTGGAAAGATTTCTAAAATATTCCTTAAATAATAAATGAAATTATCAAGGGGTCAAGAGTAAATTAGATTTACTTCTGTTACAGATAACTGAGAATAGGAGCTGCTGTTTTGGTAAGTTACAATCTAGAAGAAATAATACTCCATGAATGATGTTAGTTATGATAAGTTACACACAGGCCTGTATGTTCAATCATGTGTATTCAGTTCGGCTCCTCCAGTCTATAGGTCCACTGCATACTTTAGTCATACTGTGGAGATTACTGTAACATCATAGGAAGTTTTCAAGCCAGTAATATGATTCTTTTAAACTTGTTCTACTTTTTGAATATTTTTTTACAATTTGTTTATATTTTTTATATCTGTGTGTGTGTGTCTGTCTGTGTGTGTGTGTGTGTGTGCCATGTATGGATGGTTGCCATCAGAAGAGGGCATTAGATGCCCTGGAATTGAAGTTAGAGGCAGAAGTTAACTACACAGTGTAACTAACCTCTTGGAATGGAATTCAGGTCAGCTGGGAGAGCATCAAGCATTCTTTTTTTTTTTTTTTCGAGACAGGGTTTCTCTGTGGCTTTGGAGGCTGTCCTGGAACTCGCTTGGTAGTCCAGGCTGGTCTCGAACTTACAGAGATCCGCCTGCCTCTGCCTCCCGAGTGCTGGGATTAAAGGCATGCGCCACCAACGCCCGGCAAGCATCAAGCATTCTTAAACTCTGGGCAATCTCTCCAGTCCCTGCAATATTGAGTTTTGCTCTCCAGTTCTGTGGAATTCACAATTTGAGAACTGGCTTTTCTGTTTTTGAATGTGAGATTTCTATTAGTGATTAATATCTGTAAATCTCTTTGTATAGAAATATCAACTTAACACTTGCAAGTCTTCTTATTCATAAATACGTAAGTTTTCCTTTCATTAAATTTTTTCATTAATGTATTTTCCAAAATATTTTGAAGTTTTCTTTCTTGAAGTCCTATATTCCATTTATTAAGTTGTCACTTTGGAGTTGGCATTTTATTGCTATGTTAAAGGAAATGATCTTTTGTAATTAGAGTTTTGTATTTCTATCAAAAAATATAATTTACACTTTATATGTATCCTTTATCATTACAACTGAATGTATTTTTTTAACACTGAGGAGTATTTTATACAAATTTAACATTTTCCCTATACATAAATACACATACATTATCTTTTGTAAATACCAATAGCTTTTTTTACTTCCAATTTAGACAGTTTTAGTGTATCTCTTCACTCACCTTTCTGAATAGAATATCCTGTAAAATGTAAAAAAGAATGAAGACAAGCATTCTTGTGTTCCTTCAAATTGTTTTATTAATATATATTTTTTATTAATTAACTTTGTTTTAAATTATTTTATACATTTATGCAATGCACACCAACCACTCACATACCCCATCTTTCCATGTTTATTTATACTCTCTTTATTAAGACTCTATACGGTTCTCACAGTCAAAAGTATTGTTTTTTTTTTTGTAATCACTGAGAAACCATATCTTTCTGTATGACCATGGGTCTGGAATGAATAACACTAGCTTCTGCGCTCAGTGTTGAACACACAATTTAGAACAATGGTGTCTCCTTTCCAGTACTTATCCTTGTTAATAATTCAGAGGTAATTGTACGACAAGTAAGCCACTCCATAGGCTTTGCTGATCATTGACAGGATTGGGTTAGTGTGTTCACAGTGCTGGTAACAACAGCTGTTCCAAATTCCAATTTCAATAGTTGTATCTGAGTCTAAACAACATTTCTCAGCTTTATTCCCCTCATCTTTCAACTCTTCTATATTTCCAACCCATGTTTTTTAAATTTTTATTTAAATTAGAAACAACCTTACTTCATATGTCAACCCCAGGTCCCTATCCCTCCATTCCTTCCCTGGCCCTCTTCAAACCTCCCCTAAACCCTACCCTATCCCTGCTCCACTCTCCAGGGAGGGAGAAGCCCTTCGTTGGGGATCTCCAAAGTCTGTCATGCCATCCAGGGCAGGGCCTAGGCCCTCCCCCATTATTCCAGGCTGAGACAGCATCCCTCCATGAGGAATGGGCTCCCAAAACTAAAGTCCAGATGGATCAAAGACCTCAACATAAATTCAGTCATACTGAACCTCTTAGAAGAGAAATTGGGAAGTACTCTTGAATAAATTGGTACAGGAGACTGCTTCCTGAACCTAACACCAATATCACAGACACTGAGGTCAACAATTAATACAAGGAACCTCCTGAAACTGAGAAGCTTCTGTAAGGCAAAGGACACAGTCAACAAGACAAAAAGGCAGCCCACAGAATGGAAAAAGATATTCACTAACCCCACATCTGACAGAGGGCTGATCTCCAAAATTTACAAGGACTCAAGAAGCAATGGTTTTCCTAATATAGTTCTTCTTTTGATGTTTTTTTTAAGTAGTTTATAAATTATATTTGAATGTTTTTTGTCAGATACTTATCAATTTTACCACTTAAGGTAGCATGTGTGTCTTCTTTCTTCATTGTATCAGAATGATCTATCTCTGAGTTTTGCATGGTGAGATATTCTTGGACCATGGCTTCCCACCGTTATTATTTTTCTTCTGTCTGTTGTTATCTAAAAAATTCTCAGACCTGGTTTTTTCAGTATTATGTTTCTCTTGTATACAGAATAAGCAGATTTCATGGTATTTTGAGACTTTTAGTTACTAAGATAATAGAACATGTCAAGGTGCTGCACTTCACCACAGCAGCAGTGACTTTTATTGCCAGGGAATAACTTTATCCTCATTTTTCATGTATAATTCAATTGTTATCTGACAGGGACCATTTTTCTACCATGATAATCAGGAAGGATAGAAAAAATCTTTTTCATAAATTTCTTTTATCAAAATATAGTTTCTATTGTGATGTTTATTTCAAATAATAACGTATTATCTTACAATTTACGGAAAACAGTTCAGACAAAGATAGAACATTTACAAAATACCACATCCTTTATTAGACTCTTTTAGTTTTAGATCTGTCAAGTCACCTCCAGTCCAATGAGCAGGTGAGATACTCAGAGTTTAGCACAAGCAAAATTAAAATGGGCCTTAGGACAGCTTAATCAGCTACTGGACATTGCCACTGACCATGTGATATTGGAGATATGCAGCAATATATAAATTCATGGAAGCTACACTGAAGTTTCAAAGTAAATTCTGGGATGCCAGTCAATATATGTCAGTGTCAGAGTCTTAACATGTATCCTTTTGCAAGGATTTGCATGTATCTGTTGAGGAGAAACCAAAGGATTATTTTTAGAAAGTTAGAAATACCAATAATTTAATAGATCTACCTAGGAAAATTGTACGCATATACAAAGTTTTCATTAGATAGTGGTTATGTGGTACATAATCAGAAAAGTCATGGGAAAAGAGTTGCCAAAACCTATAGGAGGCTACTTTCAAAGATCCCTAGATATAGGATGTGGGGATGTAGGATTGCTTAGTAGGTTTTTTTCTTTCTTAGTTCTCAATTGTGTTTTTGAGCAACATTTTTCACATTTGTAATAAGCATGCACATTCCTTATTATTGCTTGTTAAAAATATATTATTTTATATAGATTAATGGTATACTTTTCCTTAAATTCTCTGGAACAGCAGAGACTTTGGTGGCCTTTCAATTTGAACTGAATGCATTTTACATTGTGAGATAGGCATGGGCATTTAGACAAAAAAGGTGGGCAACAGAATTTGGACCTGGATTATCCTTTAAATATCCACACGCTGAAAGTCATTGGTCAATCTCATGAGTATTGGAAGACGGCAGAAACTTTAAGATGTAGGGGCTAGCAGAAAGTGCCTCGTCACCAAGGTTGTGTCAATGAAGACAATAGAACTCATAATCTTTTTCTCTTGTGTGTCCGGGTCACAATGTGAGCAATATTTCTCTGCCACAGGATCTTTTTCATGGAGCAACAACTAAGAACATGGCCACAAGCAGTGGGATCTAATCACCCTCTGCTGAAAAGTAGAAAACAGCAATCCAAAATAAGCCTGGTATATGTGTTAGTTGTTTTTCTTGAGTAGCGGCTATAGTAATGGAAAGTGAGTTTATGAGAACAATCCTAATCTTCATAAAAAGTTGATGTTTCTCACTGATTTCTTAGTAACAAGCAATAAAAATATTCAATTTTTTTGTCCACCTGAGAATGTATTGTTTCAAAAGGTCTTACTCAAATTACATCTGAGGTTTTGGTGTTTGCAAGATTTAACAGTCATTTTCCTGTTCTTTGCATTTCTTATCTAGATGAAACTCTAAATCAAGTAATTCATGTTACTTCTGGTACTTGTTTTTATGTCATACACTGTGTTTCCAAAAGAATACACTTAAAAGTTCAATTCATAAGTATTGGGTTTGTTCAGACATATTTATAAGAAAGTCCTGGTCAGAAATTATTGAATTTTAAATGTTAATGGAGTATTTTATGTCAATTAAGTTAGTCCTGGAAGTATACAAAAGATAGAAACTCATGCTTCCTCTGTTACCTTATTCTAAATCAGGATCCATTATGTATGTAATTTAAAAGTATTTTCTGCCTTGATATAATTCTGCCTATTCATTACAATAGCCCACTACCAAAAGCAGTCTAACTTCATGAAGAAATGTGGTATGTTATTTAGTTTGTAATTTTTTGAGAGTCAAGGGTATGATGCTGGTCTTGGCTTAGTTGTCATAAAGGCCCTCTTTTTGTAGAGTTCCAAAGTAACACATGGTATCAAGTGCAAAGGACAGGGAGGAGACATTCCTCTATCTCTGTGTGTGGTTTCTGGACTTCATAATATAAAGCCACCAGACTAAATCAATCCATATCCCAACATCCCTCTATTATTTCTTGAAGTTCTCACCCCTAACACAATTTTAGATAATTTTTCCACCCTGCTCAAATTCTGCGTAAATACTATATTCATACCTTAAATATTATGTCTGGTCCTGATTTACTCAAGCCTAGTGTTGAGCAAATTTTTTCTGTCAAAGGCTAGAAAATAAATATTTCATACTGGAAGAAACATATGCTGTTTCTTTTGCATACTTTTCATTGTGCTACATTTAAAACTTTTCAAAAAAATCTAAACTTATAGATCATATAAAAACAGCTAAGAACATTACAACAAGATATAATTTATCATCTCCTTACACTGAAAATAAATATTTTCAAAATCTAAGAGAAAGGTCTTGTTTTTATTTGTCCCCCTTGGGAGTGATCTAACTTTTAGTTTGAAACTTAAAATTAAATAAATATTTTCAATGTCTTTCTTATTTATAAATTGTCAAATGCCTATTGTTCAGTGTCAAAGATTTTCTTCACTCCTTTTCATTCCAAAAGCCAAATTCCTCCTACTATAATTCATATAAGTAGAAGTGATCAACCATTGCTTTGTTATTCCAAGTCATAGAAGAGGCAGGCAACAACATGGAAGTAGGCATCAAAACACTTGATAGTCTTGCAACATAAGGAATAACCAGGGGACATCTGCTCCCAAAAGCTGCGAAAGAGAGAGAAGGTAGGGAAATGGGAGGGGTGAAGTTTCTCAGATTGAGACTGAAAACTACAAATACTGAGTTTATGTATCACAGTATCCCATAGGCAAGGGAAGCCATCAAAGTTCCCTGTTATTTCTCAGGAACAGATCCACGTTTGTACCCATGCCATGCTGACCTCTTGCTTCATAAAAGCTGGGAAGTACATCCACTGTGTGAAAGCAATGATGGATTTCATGGCACATGTGTTGGGGCAGTCAATCAATTAGAGGTCTGATCACTAGAAATCTAATCTAAGAGATACATTTCCTGTGTCACATGCCAGCACCAAAATTACTGCACAGAAGCCAAAATACTGATCTTATTTTGCCAGATAACTCTTCCTGCAGTTAGTAGTTAGTTGGATGGATAAATGGAACACTATATATAGAAAGATTTTATATAACAGATTATTGATAGGTATATGGATGATTGATAACTGCATGTATAGAAAAAAGAGAGCTACATAGAAGATAGATTATAGATAGATACATAGATAGAAGAAAGATGACAAACAGATGATAAATACAGATGATAGATAGTTAGATAGAAGGATAGATAGATGATATATGATAGCTAGAGAGATACATACAGGCACATACATACATATGTATATACATACACATTTAGATAAAAGATACACAGTTGGGTAGATAGATGGATAAATGATAGATAGACAGACAGATGATAGCAAATAGTTGAAAGATGTATAAATAATAGATGAAATATAGACAAGGAAATGATAGTTACATAAGTGATGTACATACAGATAACAGATAATCTTTCAATATAATGTCTCATCAAGAACAACTTCCAGCTACCCATTGTAACTAATTGACCTAAAAACTGTTTAAACTTGCTTGGTACAAATGTTTGTGGACAAAATCCTTTTCAATAAACCAGCACGCCCCAGTCATTTAAAACATGCACTTTCTTTTTCAAGCAAGATGGTCATATAATGAAAATCTCCATAACTTAAACTTTTCATAAATTCTTAAAACCCAGTTTAGGTCCTGAGGCTTTCTTGTCACCAAAAGCATTATCAGATGATTTCTAATATCGATCTGTCTCAGACTGCAGTATTTTACATTTTGATGCTCTGCTTGTTCAGTCTCCAAGAGATGTCAGTTTTCTAACTTATAAAATAATCATTCCCTAGACTTTGTATATAAGCTTTGTAGAAATGTTTTTAAATATTTAATAAATAAAATTTTACCAAAAAATCCATCATACCTCCAGTAACTTATGTAAAACCATTCAGACTTGGATAGTGACTGATAGTTGATATAGCATTATTAAAAGCAAATTATTTATAAGGCATATGTATTTTTTCCAATAAAACTTTTTCTGGAATATGGCCGAGGCTGAAGTACATCACATGTTATTCTCTTATTTTCCTTATTTCCTATAAGAGAAAACATAGGGCAAGTCTAAATGTCACAGGAATAATAGTCACCTGGTGGGAAATGCCAGGTTCATAGAAACTCACAGTGAAAGCACAGCTTGCTCACCCATGTGTGCCTAAAATCAGGCAACTCAGTGCTTTATACATATCCTGGTTAGTGAAAATTGAGTGATTGCCCATATGGCTCTTGATAGCTGACTGATATTCTTGGGCTCAGTACAAAGGTAAAGAGTACCTCTGGGATGGTGGTACTCAGTTGTATAGAAAAACTGCCTGAGCATGCCCCAGGAGAGAGCAAGCCACTGAGCAATATTCCTCCACTATCTCTGCTTCAGTTTCTGCCTTCGGTTCCCCTGGAGTTCCTATGGTAACTTCCCTTAATGACAGAGCATGACCCTGAGGCACAATATAAAATAAACACTTTCACATTTTCTTTTTGTTTTGTTGTTGTTGATGTTGTTTTTGTTCAAGACAGGGTTTCTGTGTGTAGCTTTGGAGCTGGTCCTTGAACCAGCTCTTGTTCAGAGATCCACCTGACCTCCTGAGTGCTGGGGTTAAAGACATGTGCCATTACCTCCTGACCACATCTTATTTTTTATCATGGAATTTATCACAGCAACAGAAAGCAGACCAGGACACTCTTCCATCTTTAGTTTTAACTCACTGTTTGCATTTTGTTTCCATCCTGTGTTGGTATGTACCAATTTTATATTTTTTAACAGCTATGTTCAAAATTAATTGTTTCCATTAATTAATTTTTTTACATTATCAAAGTCTGAGGCTATTTTTCTGGAAAAATTTCATCTTTATGTCTTTTCTAAGATGGAAAAATAGTCAGTGATATTTGGAAATGCCATCTTTTGGTACAGCTTATCAGTCTAGTTCTGGTATTCATTCTGTATCTTTAAATTGTTACTAAGCTCCCCTTGCCAAGATTTGAGGAAAAATGTGACTTCTGTTTCATTTTTTTTAGTAACAAGCAATTTCTTTTTATTAATTATTTAAATTTTATTTTGCATTCCAACCACAGTTCTCCCTCCCACCTCTCCTCCTGCCCAGCCTCCTACCACCAGTCCATCCTGTATCCACTCTTTCCAAATATTGCCAATGGTGAGGGCTCCCATGAGAAGTCAACAAAGTCTGGCATGATAAGTTGGGGCAGAACCAAGCCCCTCCCCTTTGATTTAAGGCATGAGGATGGCATCCCACCATAGGTAATGAACTCAAACAAGCTTGTTCATGTACCAGGGAAAGATCCTGGTCCTACTGCCAAGGGGTCCCTCAGATAGGCCAAGCTTCACAAATGTCTCCCACATACAGAGGGCCTACTTTTGTCCCTAAGAAGTTCCACAGTTGTCAGTCATAAATTCACGAGTTTCCACATGCTTCGTTCAGTTGTCTCTGTAGATTGTTCCATGATGACCTTCTCCTCCCTTGCTTATATATTCTCTCCTCCCTCTCTTCGACTGGATTCCCAGAGTTTGTTCCGGTACTTAGTTTTAGATCTCTGCACCTGGTTCCAGCAAAAACTGGATGAAGGCTCTATCACAATAGTTAGGGTATCACCAATCTGATCACAGGGGAAGGCCTCTCCACTATTTCTAGTAGTGTTAGCTGGGATCATCCTTGCGGATTCTTGGGTATTTCCCTAGTACCAGGTGACTCTCTCTATTAAGATAACACTTTTATTGCTCTCCACCTCCAACCCCTCCCCACCTTGACCATCTTGTTCCATCATGGTCGCATTCCCCCTGTTTTCCCCTTTATCATCCCCCATCACCCTCAATTTACCCAGGAGATCTCATATAATTTCCCATCCCAGGGGATCCACATAGCCCTCTTAGGGTTTTCCTTGTTACCTAGCTCTCTGGAGCTGTTAATTCTCATCTGGTTTACATCTAAAATCCACTTATGAGTAAGTACATCCTGTGTTTGTCATTCTGACTCTGGGTTACCTCACTCAGAATTTTTTCCAGTTCCATCAATTTGCCTGCAAATTTCTTGATGTGATTATTTCTTACAGCTGAGTAATATTCCATTATGTATATGTACCAAGTTTTCTTTATCCATTCTTCATTTGAGGGACATCTAGGTTGTTTCCAGTTTTTGATTATTAAGAATAATGTTGCTATGAACATTGTTGAGCAAGTGTCCCTGTGGTACGATTGAGTATAATACGTAACATGTAAATGCATACCCTTCGGGATAACACCTGCCTTCTCAATGGAGGCTCTGAAAGCCACAAGCTCCTGGAGACATATCATGTAGACACTAAGAGACCACAGATGCCAACCCAGAATACTATAACCAGCAAAACTTTCAATCATCATAGATGGACAGAACAAGCTTGTCCATGACAAAACCAGATTTACACAATGCCTATCCACAAGTCCAGTCCTACAAAATTCAATAGAAGAAAATCACCAACCCAAAAAAGTTAAGTATACCCACAAAAGCACAGGCAATAGATAATTTCATATCAAAAAGGAGTTTATTTATCATTTTAATGTGGTGTTGAGTTTGAAACAAGGGCCTTCTATATGCTACACAAGTACTCAACCATTGAGCAAAGTACTCACACAATTTCATACTATTTACAAGTTCCCATTTAGCCATTTATCAGTAATAATGGACTCTTTTTACTTTTTTAATCTATCTTAATCCTATTTGATATACCAAAAAGGAAAACTATTTCTATACAAAAGAATGCTATATCTCATCTTAAATACTGTTTTGACATAAAAATAATTTAAACTTGTTCTCTCTGTGTGTGCATGTGTGCATGCGTGCACATGCAAGTGTGTGTGTGTGTCTGCTTGTGTGTGTGTGTATGCAGAGCACATGCATATGCATACATGTGGTCAGATGACAACGTTTGGTATCCTTTTTAAGCACCATCCAACTTCTTTGTGGGGCAGAATCTCCCACTGGCCTGAAACTCATCAAATAGTCCAGGAAGACTAGACACTAAGTCCCAGGAATCTGTCTGTCCTTGTCTTACAAGTTTGAAGATTATAAGTTCTTGATAACATGACATGCCTTGAAAATTTTCACATGAAACTCTTTGGATACAACAATTTGCAACAAAATCTATTTACTTACCATGCTATCCTCCATTTCTTACATTCTTAGCTCTTTTTCTGGCATGACACATACTAGATGAATCATTATTCCCATAAACTTTTATAGTCTCAATAAAATGTTTCATCTACATTGGGTCAATGACACCAAGAATGCTGAAATTGCTTTAGAAATTCAACATGTTTCCTAAGCATTCATCACTTCAGGTTTTTATAAAAGTAAAAACATTTGTGAGTGATCACTCAATGTTAGGAAGTGAAAAATCTTACAATGTAAAAGATATGGACACCAAATTTTCCTAAGTATCCTAATTAAAAGGAGAATAAAAATGTAACAGTGAATGAAAGCCAGCTTAAATCCATATTAGAAGATATTACAGCAAAGAAAAAAAGTTTAAATCCCTTCACTTGACAGCTCCTAAACAAATCATAGAATTATAGATTCATCAGTATAGTGAATTCTTTGTCTTTTTAAAGATGCCTGATACAAGGCCCAAGTGAAACCATCAGTAGGTGTCAATTTTTTGTGCTTAGGTGATTATTGTTCTTCACATGTATCAGTGTAATTAGTCTTCACATATAGAAGGGAGTTTGTGGGAGTTATGCTAAGAACTTAGTCTAGAGGCACAAAAACAGCTCCCAGTTACATTACATCACAGAACTCCAGATTATCATTGTGATGTATTAGGAGCTTCTTTGAAAACGATAAATTATAAAAAGCAAATAGAATAAACTAAAACAGATGAAGGGGTATGCTAGAGACATTTCCAACTGTACCAAGACTAAGAACACTATTGTAAGGAATGATACTCTAAATTTTCCTAATTTTCTAATAATAAGAAAAGAAAGTGTTCCTAAGTGACATTGAACATGTATGCAGTAGCGATGCATGTTCAGGACCCCATCACTCTAGAGGCAGAGGCAGGGGATCTATGATAGTCTGGGCTACATAGTAGGCCCTTGGCTTAGAACAGAAACACTGGCAGGAAAATACAAACAAGCTGAGAAATTTTAAAGCAGCAAAATAATGAAAATATGATTAATTACTATTTGTTTGAAATTTGGCTAAGTAATTGTGAGGAAACATTAATTCTCTAAAATAAATATCACACCATCATTTTATGGATGAATGACTAGGCCATTCATGTCCATTCAACTTTTTTAGATTTCACTTTTGAGTGGTAGAGTATAATGATAAAATACACATATGAGATATAAAATATAATCTATTAAAAGTAATTTTAAAACTTAAACATAATAAAACAATTAATTCCATACTGATTTTCAGGCTTCATATTCACCAAGCTCTGGATACATCTGGTATATAACTGAAACATGAGTGTCAAACAAAAGTTTCTTCCCTTAGCAAAAACATAATCCACAAAGAAGAAAAGAAAATACTCCAAGTAGATGGTTACATAATTCTACAAAAGTAATTATCTCTTTCCTTGAGTTAAAGTATATTCAAGGCGGCAAATAAACAGAGGCAGAAAAAATTAAAGGAAATTCTAAAACAATAGAAAGAAGTGAAAATTCTACAACCTGAAATTGAAGTTAGAAAAATACATATTAAAATAACATACAAAAGAATTCTGTGAGACATAGACATAGACATTTGTTAAGTGACCTGTGTGTTCCACTTCCTCTGACGATACTATCTATACACAGACATTAACTAAATAAAATGGGTGCATATTAATATCTATGCTTACTAACATAGGTAAGTAATATTTTCAAATAAACCCAGAAAACACATAATACTTCTAAGAAAAATAATCCTTACTTAATAATAGAGTTAATTATAAACTGAGTAAACAGGCACACACCATTACACATTTAACTTGGCAAACCAATCAGTTAACAGGAAATGCACTTGCTAGAAATGGAGACATGCATACAGAGTATGCAGTAAGGAAACACAGGTAGTAAATATGAACAAGGAGCAGATTAAAGGGATAGCAAAACATGGTAGTTCATTTTAAGTGATAATTTAAGATTAGTCTCATTTAGGACTTGAATATTATATACTTTCTTTCTAAGTCTTATATTTAAAAAAACTAGAATTAGAAAGATCACTTTTTACTGTTTCTCACTGTTCCCCCATGACCTTTAGTTTTAATCACTTCACTTCTTAAAGTCTTGTGTAGATGAAACAGGCAGATATATCTATCCTTTCAGTGAGCAGCTCTTTGTCAAGCAAGCTGATAGAGTAAATCTCTCAGAAGAATGTTGTTACTGACACAATCTGTGAGCTCTGTACTCAGTGATTCTAAAAAGAATACAAAAAGCTTTGGGAAAAGTTAAATTTGAAAGTTACGGATGTGGTAATGCATTCGGAAGAATCAGGTCAGAGAGGCAAAAAACTCAATTATAATTCCCCAAATTGAGATGGCAAAAATCTCAACTGACCCAAATTTCTTGGCTCCTACCAGTAGCTGCATTTCTATTTGAAATGAGTTGAAACTGGAGAAATGCTGGCAGCCTAACACCTGCTCCCTCCTTTTCCCCTCGGGTGGCTGAAGTAATTACCCTCGCCTTACCTGTACCAGTGTAGGATCTGTGTAATGTTGGTCATGTAGAGTCAATCATTTTCGTGTTCTAGGGTGCCAAATGATCGTCTGCTATTCGGAGAATAGCACTGCTGGCCCACAAACCTATTAGCTCTTCCATTTTACAGTTGGGGCATGCCCACATATTTTGCTGGTCAATTTGCATTTGTTTTCTACAGCATAAACGCCCTGGGAGGAATTGTAGTTTATCTGAACTGTACTTTCTGCATGTCAGTTTTCAAAACAAGTTTTCAAATGATTATGTTTTAGAAATGTCTTCAATTAGACACTAGCAAAGAGTCAGAATTTCCAGAGAACAGACACACACAGTGGAAAACACAACCTCCCTTTATAAATAGAGCATACTGCCAACTCTGTGGAACATTTATCAGATTAACCATGGCGGGAATTAATTTATGGTTTAGACCTCAGCCATAAATCTGTCCTACCTGGGCAAAATCATGACCAAGAGGAGCAGCCTAGTGGTGGCATTCGTGTTTATCACTGTGAGCAAAATTTCAAAGTAGAAAATCATTAAAACTTGCTTAATAACAAGATGACTAGCTATGGGGGAAATGTTTATTCTTTCCTGTTCTCCAAACTCTTCAGTAGCAATATAAAATCATCATTTCATATAAGAGATGTGTCATAGCTTATGCCAGAAACCAAAGTAAACAAAATTTTTCCTACAGCTGAAGAAGAGATGAAATGACTTCAGCAGAAGAGTCTGAAACTGCATAAATAAAAAATAAGATAAGTGCAATAAAAGGGTAGAAAATGCATAGTGATCAACACACTTTCTGGAACTGTGTAGGTAGAAGACATAGAAATTGAATCCAAGTATAGAAATTACATCTGGTGTGGTCAACAGAACTGAGCTGGATTTAGATACTTTAGAGAAGGTCAATTTGTTCAGGCTTTAACAAAAGAATCACCTTAATGGTCATCAGCTGCTCGTGAGTTTTCAGCTTTCAAACAAAGCTGTTGGAATATAAGCATTACCTAAAATATGTATTTAAGAACATATAGCAGATTTGTTAACATATAATTAACTTTCCTCCAGACATTAATCCATTGTCATGTTCATTCCAGAGTAGTATAGAACTGGGGATGTAAGGGGAGGAAATTTGTCCATTGCAGAGCAATTCTATATATTACCATCCAAGCAAGAAATTAGCCATGAACTTACACATTTAATCTAGCAAACACTAATAATTATTCTTTTAGTAATAGTTAAATTCATATAAGAAGAAACACGTAGGATGAGAATAAAATAGCACAGAATAATACAACAAATAATCATTAAAGTAGGTTAGGGGACTTTCATATAACTATTTTCCCTTTGAAATGTATAAGTATGTAAAAGATTTTTGAGTGGGATGCCATGCCCATTCACCTTAGGAACACGGTATCCTGGTACATGAGCTAACTTGTTGGAGCTCGTTCCCCATGGTGGGATGCCATGCTCAGTATTAATGCAGGGGAGAAGGGCATGGCCTTACCCCAAGCTATTGTCCTAGACTATGTGACTCCTCATGGGAGCCCTTACCTATGAGGAGGAATAGACTAGGGGTGGGTTAGGGGGAAGTGTAGAGGGCTTTGGAGGATATAGGCAGGAGGACTGGGAGGAAGAAGTGTGGGTGGAATATAAAATGAAATTAAAAATTGGAAATTTTATTTTAAAATACGCTGCTGTTGCTGTTTTGAAGGAGAGTGGCTAAGGTCTCAGAGAAATATTAACAGCTTCATCATTCCTTTCTTTATAGAAGAGGAAGCACAGAATTAATTTATTAGACATTCTTAAAAAATTAATTGATTATTGTACTTGTGCCATTTGCAGCCATTACTAGTGATATGCTACCAAATGAATATAAGTAGCTAAATAAACATTAAATATTTAATTATAATTTAACTAGGGTAAGAATGTAGCTCAGCTGGATCACAAGTAATAAATTTGAAATGCATTAATAAAAAAATACATAAATACATTCAGATTTCCATTAAATAGATTATTGATTATTTTGACTCTTTCTGCCTTAATTGAAATCAAATACACGGATAAAGGTTATAAACAATATAAATAAACCTATCATTGTATGTAGAATATTAGTGTTACAAAAGGTAAGCAAGATCATCTAAAATATAACAGTGCTTCATTTATATTTATCAAATGTGATAAAATTTAGTCCCTTTAGATAGTAGAACTATAAATATTTTAAAAATTTGAAGGTCCTTAAGTTTTCTTTTCAGTTAATAAGTCACAGTGAGCATCTTTGCCCTTCAGAACTCTGTAGTACAAAGACTAACAGTATTTGAGTGTATTCACTATTTTAATCTGTCTTGTGGCATCAGTTGGAATAGGTGTAGTGGACAGAAGAGCACTTGAATATTTTGTGTGAACTAGACAAGAATAATTGGACTAGTTATGGGATTCTGAATCAGAAGCATGTGGAAGCTAATAGATATTAAAAATTAATAGTCAGGGGAATGAAAACGAACAATTGTGCAAGGATGAATGTAAATCTTTATTTTCAATTATCTATCCTATTATTCATTGAGAAATACATTTAATATACAAAGTTGTATCAGAATTATCTTCATTGTCTTAATAAATGAACCATTATGACAAGGTTCTGAGTGAGAAAAAAAAAACAGTATCTTGATAACATCAACTGAACAATCTAGACCTGCCTGAAAGTGATTCTGCTTATATTTGCATTGTCCCTTGGGCTGTTAACATCACTTTAATGCTGCTCCCTAATTAAGATGTATAAATTTTTTTGTTTTGGTTCTTTTATAACTTTTTAAAATTAAAAACAATAATATTTTACACGTCAATCTCAGGTCCCTCTCACTCCCACCCTCCCATTCCCCCCACCATTTCCCCATCAAATCCCCCATCCACTCCTCAGAAAGGGCAAGGCCTCCCATAGAGGATCATCAAAGTCTGTCACATTATTTAGGGCAGGACCGAGGCCCACACCACTGTATCTAGGCTGAGAGTCCTAAAGCTTTTAAGTAAGTCTGAAATGTACATTACTAGAATTTTTATTTAATTTTTAATTTCTATTTTAATCTTTTGGTACAGTATTACTTAGTGTGTACGTGTGTGTGTGTGTGTGTGTGTGTGTGTGTGAGTGTGCATGAACCATGGTCTCCATATGGAGGTCAGAGGCTATTTTACATATTTTACATACAGCAATTCTTTCCCCATGTGACTGTCAGGAATTGAATTTGGGTCATTATGCTTGGCTGCACGTACCTTTACATGATGAGCCATCTCACATGTAACTGCAAATGCTATAAATAGTATCTTTAAAAATCAAAGCAAAAGTGTACAAAATTAACATAAATCCTAAAATTTTATAGAACTACGCTTTATACCATGTACACATTTATAAAGAGGACAACATTTGGTTAATGTTTTTAAATATCCTAACAGTTTATTTTCATGTTTTGTTTTTGGGATTGTCACTATTAGATGTATGTTATTGTATCAGAAAATAAAGACTATAATATAGGAAGCAGGAAAATAATTATGAATTATTTTCTGAATTAAATTTATAAAATATATTTTTTTAATTTGTAGCTCAAAAATAATCATAACATAATTAAAACATTGGCAAGTACCTTAATATACATGTCTTCCAAAAAGGATATAAAAATATACCTGTGGAAAAATACACACAATAAGAGTTATCAAAGAATTTAAAATGAAATATTACTTTCCAGTTAACTAGGATAACTTGAATGTAAAAACATGGACACTACAAAGTTGGTGAGGAAATAAAGAGAACTAAATCATCAGCTTTCTTTATGTAACTTCTCTGGACAGCAGTTTGTCCATTCTTTAAAAGCAACTCTCACTTTATTTTATAATCCACTATTTCTACCCCATGTATACAACCAAGGGGACCAGAGGTACACTTACAAAACAAACAAACATCAAACAAACAAACAAAAACCCTATAAAAACAGTTGTACATGAAAACAATATAGCCATATGTAGAGGATATAAAAATAAAAGGTAATATATTTATTGAAAAATGGTATAAAAATATACATGTGATTAGTATCCTGAGAAATTTATAGTAAAATATTAGAAATAAGCATTTTACTAGAAATTGACAAGACATGGAAGAGAGAGCAGAGAAAATAAAGATTTACAAGTAGATCACAGGATTCCTGTTGTTGCATGGCTATGTAACTGAAATACATTCATTATCTGTAAATTGCTCTCTTTAACAAATGATATTCTCAAAACATCTTATTGGATCTCAATTACAAAGTATATAAAGGCTCAATAGATAGTTCAACTTGATAATTTAAAATATCTGGGTTGAAACAATGACTCAGTTGGTAATGTGCATTTTTTTTTCCTTTTTTATTTTAATTTTAAATAGCTTGTTTTACATGTCAATCCCAGTTCCCTCTCCCTCCCCTCCTCCCGCACTCCCCTTCCCCCCCCCCCCATCCTTCCACATAGGGGATATCTAGAGTCTGTCATTTTACTCTGGGTAGGGTCCAGGCACTCCCCTAAGAGTCCAGGCTGAGAGAGCATCCCTCTTTGTGCTATAGGCACACGAAGACTGTTTGTATACCAGGGATAGACACTGATCCACAGCTCAGGGCCCCATAGGTTGCCCAGGCCTTCTCGCTGACACTCACATTTGGGGGGTCCAGATCAGTCCCATTCTGGCCTCCCCGCTGTCACTCTGGGGTCCAAGAGCTCTCCCCTGTTCAGATCAGCTGTCTCTGCTGGTTTTGCCAGCCCATTCTTTGCCAATTTGCTCATCACTCATCTCTCTCTGTCACTGGGTTCCTTGGGTTCAGTTCAGTGATTAATTGTGTGTTTGCCTCTGCTTCCATCAGTCACAGGATGAAGGCTCCCGGATGGTTATAGACATCAAGTTCATTATCAGGAATGGGCATTCGAGGTGGTCTCTCCACTATTGCTTAGCTTGCCAATTGGTGTTATCCCTTTAGATCACTCGAGGTCACTCTGGTGCCTGATCTGTATTCGATCCTATTTTTGACCATTGTAAAAAGACTTGTGTGGTATTGCCAACACCCAGTTTGTCAAGGATAGCAGATAAAGGCAGGAAGATGCCTGGATTTACTGGCTGTGCAATCTATATGAATCAATGAATGAGCTATATGTTGAGTGAGAGATCCAATCAGGGAGCATGCTATGGAGCACATTGACCCCTGACCTCCACATCCACATCACTCTAAAGACATATGGGCACCCACAAGCACATATGAACATGCATATACAAACTAAGAAACTGTAGGTATATTCAAATATTAAATTGATTTTGTGATCATTAAGTTTTAATACATTAGTATAGATTATTTTTTTATTATGTATGGTATTATAACATAAAATATATAGCTCAAAGACTGAGCCAAAATGCAAACTGTACTGAAAACCAAGGAGTCGGTGATAAATTCTGTGTTGATGGTAGAATATTGATTGTCAGAAATGCACCATTCCTGTGTGGTATGCTGTTGTGAATTGAAGAGGATAACACAGAAGGCATGTAATGCCCTGAATGAAATGACAGACTTTAAAGATTCCTCATAGAGGGCCTCACCCTCCCTGGGGAATGGAGTGGGAATTGGGGGGGAGACTGGAGGGATTGGGGGTATGGGGGAGGAGGACAGGGATAGAGATAGGATTGACATGTGAAGCAAGCTTGTTTCTAATTTAAATAAACAAAGATAAAATAAGTAAGCAAATAAATAAAAGTGAAAAAAGAGAACTCTACAATCTCTAATGTCTTTTGCAATATGCCTAAAACTGGTTTTAGGAGGAAAAACAAGTTTAGTTTGAGCATGAAAACTTTTTTTTTCTTTTTGGTTTTTACAAGACAGGGTTTCTCTGTATTGTTTTGGAGGGTGTCAGTGCAGCCCGGCCTTGAACTCATAGAGATCCACCTGCCTCTGCCTCCTGAGTGCTGGGATTAAAGGCATGTGCCACCACCACCCGGCAAGCATGAAAACAATTCTTACGTCATCAGACTACACATTTATAAAAACAACAGCCCAATACCTAATCACTCTTTTATAGTTTCAGAGATCTTAATTAGATGCAAATTTTTATAATTCTCTTTTAAGTTTATAAAATGTTTCGTATTCTGTTTTAAATCTTTACATTTTTTCTAATAGATCTTCACACTAAGTTCATGGTATTCCTAAAATTAATGATCCCTAAAATTAATGATGAGAAAGATAATCTGCACATGTACATTTGCTCCCCAAAAATGTCCTTTAGTGAATAGATTTTTTTTGTCAATTATAACAGACATTTTATATGAATTATATTAAAATTATTATGTATTATAATTGTCTTAGTCAATGTTCTGTGGCTGTGAAGAGAGACTATGTTACAAGAAAAACCTTTAATTCGGTCTGGCTTTCATTTTCAGAGGAACTTTTTAGTGCATTCTCAGCATGGCAGGGAACATGATAGCATGAAGGCAGATACAGTACTAGAGAAGGAGTCAAGAATTCTCCCCTAACAGGATTTCTTTTAAATGCTTTTCTTCTGACTTCCACAGTGTAGCTTCTGTGCCTAACGACCTAAATATTCAGAAGGCTCTCTATCAAGAAAGAGTAACTAAAGCACAGATGAACTGAGAAAATAGTTTTACATGTGTTAAAGTATAAATCTTATTTTAAATTTCAGCACGGAATTTCTGGAACAATATCAAAACTCTGGCAGCTTATTGCTACTGTGGCTCATAAGTGTCATAAATAAATTTCTTTGCACTTAGGTCAAATTCCTGCGGTCATCTCAATCTTTAATCTAAGAATAGGTGGAAAGCTTCTGACAGATAAATACAAAACAAACTAACTTTCAAAAAGATCAAGATGGTTAATATTATGACTCTCTATTTTTATTAGATTCATATTAGTCCTTTGAAAATATTTCAGAAACATAGTGGTGTTTTTTTATCAGAAATCCAAACACTTAAAATTAGTCTGCTCTCTTTCAAGTAGATAACAGATTAGGATATTATGGACTATTCAGCCATTGCTTGGTCTCCTGCCCAGCCATGACAGGATGGTTAAATAGTCTAACCAAGATTTCAAATATACAAGATAAAATTATAGCTATGAATATTTCCCATAAAGAAACATAATGCTCTGTCTTGTCTTTCTTTCCCAAAGTGATTTGGATAATGTGGTAGGCAAGGACCACAGCACTGAGGTACAAATCCAATTATGTGTGAATTCCCACTTAAGTAAAAATAATAAACAGTTTTATTCATTACTAAAGTTATTCAACAATTCTCACCATTTCTAATTACCAATTTCAAGATTTTTTCACCATTTTTTAGGTAGAAGTATAAAAAACATTATAGATTCTTCCTTATGTAGAATGGTAGAGTTCTGTGTCCTTTTGTGTAGAAAAAACCCAACTCTGTTTCCAGTAGACTTCCTTTGTTTTCTGGGCCAGAATAGTGAAATTTTCTCATTTTAAAACCAATTATATAAGAGAGAAATGTCATTTATTCAAATGATTAATCATTCTTTTGGTATTTACCCTTCCTAGATCACTGGGTTTGGGTCTTTTACTTTAAAATGTCATGGTTTTATGAGTAAAAGATAAGGTGTTTGGGGGACAAGATGAATGTTCATTCGTGGTGTAGGCAATAGTAATACAAACCTAGCATTCAAATTCATACACCGTATTTGTCTACCCCAAACAATGGTAAATTGTAGGGGTAAAATTCATATTAAAACAATAGAAGTCCAAACAAATTAAATTCTAGTGAATCTTAATGTTTAAGATCATCAACAAATAATTGATAACTCTTGAAACTGATGATTTAGTTCCCCAAATATTTGTGTGAGATAAAGGAAAGAAGGATGTTTTTTCCAGTAAATCTAAGAGATTATGATATTACAGAGTTCTCTCGTGTCTTTCCTAGTTTCAAAATTCCAGATATGTGTACATAACATAGAGTAAATTCAGACACCAGGAATGTATAAATGGGCCGTATTAGGAACAGGCTTAACAGGGTTCTAGCAGGTTATAGGCTACATAAAGGAGGGAATAGGAAAAATGCAGACTTGTTTCTCCACCTGACAATGAGCAACGTGGTCAATGCAGACGGAAAAGGAGTTAAGAGAGATAAATAATATTAAATTTTATATGATAAAATCTCAAGGAATGTAATTATTTCATATTTGCCTAAAATTATAGGCAATAAATACAAGTGTAGGTAGACACACACACACATACACACACACACAAACACATATCCCACAGCTTAAATGGAGTTATTATATTTGGTCTGAGAAGGCTCCCATGAGAACTATAGACCAACAAAAGTCTGAGTGCAGTACCAGGCACTCCATTCAATTAGTTGAACAGGGAAGACAAAATAAGGGCTATAGCTGTTGCCCTTGCTTACATATAGAGGTTAAAGGTAAGTCTCTATAGCTGAAGAAACCACACACTTCAAACATACTCTAGCTGTATCTAGTACCCTTACTGAATTCTAATACCCAAAGGAATTTTTAGTACTGGAAGCTGTCACAGATTGGAAGAAATCAGTAGTCCTAGACAAATGTGACACCTGTGAACCACAACAATGACTAGGGAACATCTCCTAAGTGGGTAGGTAGGTGGAGGTCAAGAGACAGAATGCCAGGAACCCTGGTGTGAGACTGTTTCTTCTAGAAATGGCTGCATTAAAACAAAAACAACAACAAAATTTTACCATGACAAAATCAGCATACATGCTAGTACATACAGTGGGAAATATTTTAAGTTCCCACCCCAAAGAACCACAAGTAATCTATTTATTTATTTATATTTTATATTCATTATGTAAATCTATTATATATAAAAATGCATGTTCCTGAATATATTTTGTTGTTTATTGAATGTATGGTTTCAGGGCTGACCACTTTTTAAATAATATATAAATTATATACATATATATATATGTGTGTGTGTGTGTGTGTGTGTGTGTGAGAGAGAGAGAGAGAGAGAGAGAGAAAGAAAGAGAGAGAGATGGAAAGATTTATTGTAGCAATAGCAATCTAAGAAAAATAGAAGGGATTATAAGAATGGAAAGTATATACATGAAAAAGGCAGGAGGGAGAAACGAAAGTATAGGAAGTGATATGATTTAATTGATTTGTTTTAAAAGAATGATCTGGTGGATCAAACTTTGTTAACTAGAAAGGGTGTAAAATCTTATACTTCAAAATGATATATATATATAACATATTGTTTACATATATATACGTTTGTGTGTATATATTTCTATACAAAATCAATGAACTGACTTCTTATGAACATGGGGCAGAACCTCATTGAATGATAAGTGAAATTACATAGAGGTAGTTATATTTTGGCAGATGATTTCAGAAAGCAGAGATGAATATAGCATAATGTTTGATATTAGCAAAAAAATAAATCCAACCTCAACATGCATTAATGAGGCAATGTTCAGAGCGGCTTGAGTCCAACTGTCACTTCCTGAAGAACAAATACCATATCTGACTGAAGTAAGTGGAAAAGGTAATTTAATGATGGTAACTGTCCTCTGCTCTTGATGTTTCTAGTCTCTGTCAAACGATCAAACATATGACAGTGTGTGAGTGTGTGAAGCAGAGAAAGCCCTGATTGTGGGAAGTCCTGAGTGATGCTGTGCTGTTGACATGAGCTGATAATGTCAAGGACCTCAAAGCCTTAGACTTGTGGAAGAATTGCAAAGCCTTTTCCTCTGAAATGAGGCTCAGAGGGGAATGGAAGAACCTTCACTTCTGCTCTGAGCATTAACAGCTTGAAGCCTGCTCCCTTACAGAGATTGCAACAATAAAGATTAGCTAAACTTGTCCTGTTGCTCTTGCTGTATACCATAAACCCTGTCTTTCTTTATCTACATGCAATAACCCCGTCTCTCTATTCAGCTCAACATAATAAACACACTGAGCATCTTGGATGCAGCATTTTTCCCAACAAAAAGCCCACACCATCCAAACCCATCCTTATGCTTGTGTATCAGCCTGTGGTTGTCTTCATTTTACTTCATTGCTAGTCACAGTGGTCACATAAGCCATACTGTATGCAGCTGAACAGAAAGGCCTAAGACACATCATTGTATCAGGACTTAGAGAAGATGACGAGAGCATAAAGCAAGGTGTCAAGTTGCAGATAAAATCAGAAGTAGTCAAGAATTCATGGGTAGTCAAAAATAGAAATCAAGAAAAATGGGTCACCTTTAGAGTTATGCAGTGAAGGTAAAATTTCAGCATTACATTTAGAATTAAATCAGGCCCTTTATCCGATCCTGCATTCCAGGGCCTGAGGACTGCATGGGGACTGCCACAGAGCCTCCCCTCCCAGCCAGAGCCATGAACCCCAGATTCCTGGTTTTCTATTCCACCAACTGGACCAGCAACAGGAGCAGGGGATCAGGTAAATCAGGCCCTATATCCAGGCCTGACTTCTAGTGCCTGGGGACTGCCTGGCAGCTACCAGAGAGGAACCCCACACCCACAGGTGGGATCCACGCACCAGATTCATGGTCTTCTCCACACATGGGGCCAGGACTAGGACCAGGAAGAGGAGAACTACCAGAATATTGGACTTGATTGTACCCACTGAAAGGGAACTCTGGTCCCCTAACAATCAGACCAGTAGGGGGCTCATTCTGCACCCACTAGAAAAGAGATGGGAATGAGACAAAACAAAAACACACTCAGAAACAGAAAGACAAATATGACAACATCAGATTCTAGAGACTCCACACCAGCAAGACTCCAACATTCCAAAGCAAATGAAGCAGAAGAGAATGACCTTAAAAACAACTTCATGAAAATGATAGAGGCCCTAAAAGAGGATATAAGGAAATCCTTCAAAGAAATGGAAGAAAAAACAAACCAAAAATGCAAGAATTGGAAGAAAAAAACAAACCAAAAAATTTAAAAAAACCATAACAAGTGGATTAAAAGACAAAGCAAAATTTGCAAGAAACAATTCAAAATGCAAGGATAGAAAACTGAAATAGAGACAATAAAAAAGACATGATCTGAAGGAAGGCTGGAAATAGAAAAGCTGGGCAAACTGTCAGGTACTACAGATGCAAGCATAATCAACAGAATACAAGAGATGGAAGAGAGAATCTCAGGTGTTGAAGATACACTAAGAGAAATTTATTCAATGTCCAAAGAAAATCTTATGTCTAACAAATCCCTAACACAAAACATCCACGAAATATGGGACACCATGAAAAGAACAGACCTAAGAATTAATTACAGGTATAGAAGAAGGTGAAGAAAACCACCTCAAAGAGGCAGAAAGTATATTCAACAAAATCCTAAGATAAAACTTCTCCAACCTAAAGAGAGACTGCCAATGAAGGCACAAGAAGCTTACAGAACACCAAATAGAGTGGACCACAAAAAAAGTTCCCTGACCACAAATTAACAAAAGAGCCCAAATACTTAGAATAAAGAAAGAATATTAAGAGCAGCTATGGAAAAAGGTCAAGTAACATATAAAGTCAAACCCATCAGAATTGCACCTGACTTCTCCATGGAAACTCTGAAAGCCAGAAGGTCCTGGATAGATATTCTACCAACACTAAGAGACCATGGATTCCTGCCCAGACTACTATACCCAGCAAAGCTTTCAATCACTATAGATGGAGAAAACAAGATATTTCATGACAAAACTAGATTCAAGCAATGCATATCCACTAACCCAGCCCATTTTAACAACATCCAAAAGAAAAAAGAGGTGGAATTCCACACATAATTCCACCACCAACAACCACTCCAAATCAAAGAAGAATGAGCAATCAATGGTCATTAATATCCCTCAATATTAATGGCCTTAACTCACCCATAAAAAGATAAAGGCTAACAGAATGAATAGAAAGACAGAACCCATCCTTCTGCTGCATACAAGAAACACACCTCAGCCTCAAAGACAGATATTACCTGAGAGTCAAAGGTTGGGAAAAGATTTTCCAATAAAAAAGACCCAAGAAACAAGCTGGAGTCGCAATCCTAATATCTAACAAATTAGAATTTAAACTAAAATTGATCAAAAGAGATGAAGGAGGTCATTACATACTCATCACAGGTGAAATCCACCAAGATGAAGTTTCAATTCTGAATATCTATGCCACAAGAACATAGGCATCCACGTTCATGAAAGAAACATTACTAAATCTCAAATCACATATAAAGCCCCCCACACTTATATTGAAAGACTTCATCACCCCACTGTCACCACTAGACAGGTCCACAAGACAGAAACTTAACAAGGATACAAAGGACCTAGTAGAAGTTATAACCCAATTGTGACTAACAGACATCTATAGAACATTCCATCCAAATAAAAAAGAATACACCTTCTCAGCACCACATGGAACATTCTCAAAAATTGAACACATACTTTTCAAAATATCAAAACTCAACAGGTACAAAAAATGGAATAACTCAATGCATCTTATCAGACTACCATGCGTTACAATTAGAATTCAACAACAAAACAAATTGCAGAAATCCTACAAAGTCATGGAAATTGAATAATGCTCTACTGCACCATTCCATGGGTCAAAGAAGAAATTAAAGACTTCCAAGAATTCAATGAGAATGAAGACACAACATACCCAAACCTATGGGACTCTTTGAAAACAGTGCTACAAGGGAAGTTCATAGCACTAATTGCCTACATGAAGATACTGGAGAATAGTTGCACTAGAAAATTAACAGCACAGCTGAAAGCTCTAGAACACAAAGAAGCGAACTCCCCCAGGAGGAGTAGATGCAAGGAAATAATCAAACTGAGGGCTGAAATAAATAAAGTAGAAACCAGGGAAACAACACAAAGAAACAATGCAACAAACAGTTGGTTCTTTGAGAAAATCGACAAGATAGACAAAACTTTGTCCAAACTTAACAAATAGTAGAGTATGAATATGCAAATGAATAAAGTCAGAAACAAAAGGGAGGGCATAACAAGGGACTCTGAGGAAACTCGCAGAATCATCAGGTCATACGTTGAAAACCTGTACTCCCAAAAATCGAAAATTTAAAGGAAATGGACGATTTTCTGGATAGCTATCACTTGCCAAAATTAAATCAAGAACAGATAAGCAATTTTTTATCATTTTTGTTTTAATTTTAAATAGCTTGTTTTACATGTCAATCCCAGTTCCCTCTCCCTCCCCTCCTCCCGCACTCCCCTTCCCCCCCACCCTCCCACTCTATTGCCAAATCCTTCCACATAGGGGATATCTAGAGTCTGTCATTTCACTCTGGGTAGGGTCCAGGCACTCCCCTAAGAGTCCAGGCTGAGAGAGCATCCCTCTTTGTGCTATAGGCACACGATGACTGTTTGTATTCCAGGGATAGACACTGATCCACAACTCAGGGCCCCATAGGTTGCCCAGGCCTTTTCGCTGACACTCACATTTGGGGGGTCCAGATCAGTCCCATGCTGGCCTCCCCACTGTCGGTCTGGGGTCCAAGAGCTCTCCCCTGTTCAGATCCAGCACCCCTTCATGATAAAGGTCCTAGAGAGATCAGGGATAACAGGAACGTACCTGAATATAATAAAAGCAGGATAGAGTAAACCAACAGCTAACATCAAACTAAATGGAGAGAAACTCAAAGCAATTCCTCTAAAATCAGGAACAAGACAAGGCTGTCCACTCTCTACATATTTCTTCAATATTATACTTGAAGTTCTAGCTACAGCAATAAGACAACAAAAGGAGATAAAGGGGATACAAATAGGAAAAGAAGAAGTCAAACTTTCACTATTTGCAGATGATATGATAGTTTACATAAGTGACCCAAAAACCGCCCCAAGGATACTCCTAGAGCTGATAAACACCTTCAGCAATGTAGCAGCTTCCTGAACATAACACTGAATGTCACTAGCACAGACATTGTGAGCAACAATTAATAAATGGGACCTCCTGAAACTGAGAAGCTTCTGTAAGGCAAAGGACACAGTCAGCAAGACAAAAAGGCAGCCCACAGAATGGGAAAAAATATTCACTAACCCCACATCTGACAGAGGGTTGATCTCCAAAATTTACAAAGAGCTCAAGAAGCAAGTCTCCAAAACACCAAGGTATCCAATTAAAAAGACTACATTGTTATATAAAAAAATCTGTTTCGGGGAAGAGGGAATCATCGGATCGAAGACAGATCAGGCACCAGAGTGACCTCGAGTGATCTAAAGGTATAACATCAATTGGCAAGCTAAGCAATAGTGGAAGGACCACCTCGAATGCCCATTCCTGATAATGAACTTGATGTCTATAACTATCCGGGAGCCTTCATCCTGGGACTGATGGAAGCAGAGGCAAACACACAACTAAGCACTGAACTGAACCCAAGGAACCCAGTGACAGAGAGAGAGGAATGATGAGCAAATTGGCAAAGAATGTGCTGGCAAAACCAGCAGAGACAGCTGATCTGAATAGGGGGAGTGCTCTTGGACCCCAGACCGACAGTGGGGAGGCCAGAATGGGACTGATCTGGACCCCCCAAATGTGAGTGTCAGTGAGAAGGCCTGGACAACCTATGGGGCTCTGAGCTGTGGATCAATGTCTATCCCTGGTATACAATCTGTCTTCATGTGCCTATAGCACAAAGAGAGATGCTCTCTCAGCCTGGACTCTTAGGGGAGTGCCTTGACCCTACCAAGAGTAAAATGATAGACTCTAGACATCCCCTATGTGGAAGGATTTGGCAATAGGGTGGGAGGGAGGGTGGAAGGGGAGTGCGGGAGGAGGGGAGGGAGAGGGAACTGGGATTGACATGTAAAACAAGCTATTTAAAATTAAAAAAAATCACAAAAAAAACAAAAAAAAATCTGTTTCATAGAAAAAATAAGTGTGCATAAAATATTGGAGGTAATGTGGGCACTAAACACTGTCAGACTATTGGCAAGTAATTAGCTTCCCGTATGGGCACAAAGTGAAATTATGTAATGACACTAGAGAAAGGGAAATGTGTTTAATTCCAGAATAATTTGATCTCAAAAATTTACAAAGAACTCAAGAAGCAAGTCTCCAAAACACCAAAGGATCCAATTACAAAGTGAGCTGCAGAAATAAATAGAGAATTTTCAATAGAGGAGTCTACAATTCCTGAGAGGCACTTGAGAAAGTACTCAACATCCTTAGGTACCCGGGAAATGCAAATCAAAACAACTCTGAGATACCATCACACTCCTGTCAGAATGGCTAAAATCAAAAACACCAATGACAATTTATGCTGGAGAGGATGTGGTAAAAGGGGTAATACTCCTCCATTGCTGGTGGGAGTGCCAGCTTGTTCAGCCACATGGGAAATCAGTATGGAGATTCCTCAGACAAATGGGAATAAACCAACCACAAGACCCAGCAACTACACTCTTACGCATATACCCAAAAGATGACCATTCATACAACAAGGATATCTGTTCCACTATGTTCATAGCAGCATTCATTGTAATAGCCAGAACTTGGAAGCAACCTAGATCCCGCTCAACCGAAGAGTGGATAGAGAAAATGTGGTACATTTGCACAATAAAGTACTATTCAGCAGAAAAAAAACAATGGAATCCTGAGATTTGCAGGCAAATGGATGGCACTAGAAGAAACCATCCTGAGTGAGGTAACACAGTCACAAAAAGAGAAACATGGCATGTACTCTCTCATATACAGATTTTAGACATAGATCTGGGGAGTGCCAGCCTACAATCCCATGGCCAGATTCTGGGAAACAGAGCCTTCATTCAGTGGCTGATGGAAGACCAGGCAGCCTCCCACTGCTAAGCACTGAGATGAACTCAAGAAAGCCAGTTACAGAGAGGGAGGACTGATGACCAAAGGGATTAAGACTGGGCTGGTTTAACCCCCAGAAACAGCTGACCTGACAAGAGTTAACTCTTGAATCCCAGGCTGATGCCTGGGAATCCAGCATGGGACTGATCAAGACCCCCTGAATGTGGGTGTCAGTGAGGAGGCCTAGGGAATCTATTGAGCCTTGGGCAGTAGATCAGTACTCATCCCGAGTATACACATGGACTTTGGACTCCCATTCAACAATGTGAGATGCACTCTCACCCTGAACTCTTGGGGGAGGGTCTAGGCCCTGCCCTGGATGAAATGACAGACTATGGACACCCCCATGGAGGGCCTCACCCTCCCTGGGGAAATGAGGGTATAATGTGGGGGGGTGGGGGGAGGGCACAGGAGGAGGGGAGGGAAAGGGAGAGGGGCCTGGAACTGACTTGTGAAGCAGCCTTGTTTCTAATCTATATTTAAACTTAAAAATAAATAATTAAAAAAAGAAAGGAAAAAAAAGAGATATCACTAATCATCTTTGAAGCTTATAGATCAAACTTGATGTGCATACTTACCTCAGCAATAAGCATCTTTGTATAAACAACTTGTTTGTTAGAAAATGAGGAAAATATACATTTTAGTAGGAAAATGTTTAATGGTGATCAATTAACACCACCAATAATGGAATAATCTAAGAACTCCTGCCTGTGGTTTTCACAAAGAGAGACTTATTACCTTTCTTTCAGCTCCCTGTCAAAGGTAAATAATGGGGTTGTAATCACAAAACATCAATGCCCTAAGCTGAGTTTAAAATGTATTATAAAACCTTCCATTCTTCAAAAATGACATCATTAACAGACATTGAAAACTATTCCAGAATGAACAGAATATCACATTGATTTGATGATGAATTATTTAGTTTCTGTAACACCAGAATTGAAATTTCAACAACAGAATTAAATAAACACTATATATAATCATTTTTGAAAAAAATCATATTTATAAGCATCCTCTCAATGTGCATTTCTTCCATCAATTTTTATTTTAAACAAATTAAAACAAATTAATCAATTGTTTGGTGATGGCCACTATGAAGATTATCACTCCTGAATATTAACTTGGAATAGATTCTGATAAGTTCTCAATGTTCTGTATTTTCTTATGGCTCATAGATATATAGACATACATACATAGAATAGGGACTCGGGAGATGGCTCACTGTGTGGAAGTTATATCAACACTCTTCCAGAGCTCATGGAAAAGCTAGCCTTAACAGTGCTGATATATATAACAACCAGCAAACACTGCTGAAACACAATGGGCAGAGACAAGAATCATCAATAACAAAATGTGAAAGGACCCACTAAGCTATCATGAAGGACTCTCCCTCAAACAAGATAGAAATGCATAGATGGCACCTTAATGCTGTTGTCTGATCTCCAAAAGGAATGTATGAACCTACACACTAGAATATGGACATAAACAAATACACATCACTCATTTATACACACACACACACACACACACACACACACACCACACCACACCAAACCACACTACACCTCACACAGGAAAGGGGGAGAGAAAAAAAGAACACATTAATCATAAAATTTATAATTTAAGTGATTTGATATAATTTATTTAAAATATAGTGTATAAATGGTTAATAACAAATACAAAGGCTTATTTCTATTGTCCAAGAGTCATAGTAATTTCATTTTAACTTGAATGTATTTTTAAAAGTAATATAGTACATGAAACATTTTAAAACATTTTAATTACATTTTATTTTATGTGTTTGAGTGTTTTGCCGTCATGCCCTATCATGTATTACATGCCATGTCTGATGCCCAGGGAGGCCAGAAGAGGACATTGCATCCCTCACAGTGGAGTTACAGGTGGTTATGAACTGCCATGTGGATTCTGGGAATTGAACTTGAGTTCTCTGAAAGAGTAGTCACTGCTCTTAACAGATGAGCCATCTGTCTCACCACACAGGGGATATTTTAGAGAATATAATTTTATTCCTGGTAACAAGTAAAAAACAAGAATAATGTCTCATAATGTTTAAGAATTATAAATTTCAAAGATTTATTCAATTAATGCTTATTCATATTTTAATCTAGTATTTGATTTCTCTGTCTGATTAATTTTATGCTATAATTTTGTTGCTTGCATTTTTTAAGTTTTATGTTTGTTTATTTTTTATTACACATACCATTTCCAACTTACAGTGGAACAAAATCTGTTTAAGATTTTGTGACTTTATGTAACCACACAAGTGGAATTTATATGAAAACATTGCTTTGAATTAACATATATATTCTATAGAACCCTTCTTTATGGAAGAGCTGACATGCATTTTGAAAGTGTTTCAATTTAATTATGCTTTACTGTGTACATGAAATTGTGTTGCACAAAAAACCTATTTCCTAAATTGTAGTGTACTTTAAGTATGTCTTATATAAGCCACCCATGGTCAGACTCTAGAAGTTTCAACCAATGCAAGCCACTGAATCCTTTTGAAGCACATTTCCTTCTTTCCTCGTGGAGACCAAAACTCCGCTGGCCATGGTGTTTGCAGAGACCCCAAGAAAGTGATGTTTTCATCAACTTCGTACTTACATTTTCAGTTGACATGTTTAAAGTACTTTCATCTAGAAAATTTCATATAGCAATTACTTATTAACTTCATTTGCAATGGTTTATGACATATCTTTTCAATGTATTCATCCTGTCTCATTGAATCAACACACCGTTTGACCAACACATGCACATTTCTCTCGTGATCACATTTGGAAACTAACATTTTAAATTTCAAGCTTTCAGTTTGGCATTTAAAATTTCTTCATGTAACAGAATGATGCACTATGATCTTCCTTAGTCCAGTCTAATCAATCTACCACAACATCCTCTATATTCATGCAGGAACAAGAGTCAAAACTATTTCACTGTATTTATATACCACCCCTTTACTCATTCTTGTTTTAGTGAATACAAGGGTTGATTTCATATATTGGTTATTATAAATAGAACTACAAGAACACTGAAGCATAGATGTTTCTTGAAATATTGAACGCATCCCCTTTGAATATATATATATACATCTACACTTGCTCGATTCGTGTGGTAGTTGTATCCTTAATATTTATGGAACTCTCCATATTATTGTTACTTCCTATTCAAAACTGTGTTCTATTTTCTCTCAATTCATTTCAATGCATATCATGCATTATTAGAATCAACTCACATAGGAACAAATTAAAAGGAATATTATGGTTTTGATTTTCCATTAACTTATACTTAGTGATTTGGGGTATTCATTTCAAATACCTCCTTGGCATTGTAATTTATAGGAGCTGTTTTTATTTTGTTTTTATTTTGGTAGAAATATTCATTCAGATCCTTTACCCATTTTTAAGTCATAATGTCTCTCTCCTTGCTATTCTTTGAGTTGTTTCACTTCAGTTGTGTGAGGTATTTACCTCTTAAAAACAAATCTATGGGGCCTTGGTTAGTATTTATCCCTGGTGTACAAACTTTGAGTGACCATGCCACAATATGGGATGCTCTCTCAGCCGGGACTCTTGGGGAAAGGCCTAGGCCCTGCCCTGGATAAAATGACAGTCACTAGAGATCCACCATGGAGGGCCTCACTCTCCCTGGGGATCAGAGAGGAGATTGGATGGGAGGGCTGAGGGACCTGCTAGGGTGGGCTGGGGAGGAGGAGAGGGAAAGGTAGCTGGGATTGACATGTGAAACAAGCTTGTTTCTAACTTAAATTAAAAAAAAACATGTTATGCAGGTCTTTTCCTTAATTTTGTAAATTGTGCCTATGCTATATGAATATTTTCCTTTGATGTGCAATGATATTAATATATTTTTTAAATTTGCATGTTTAGTATATGTAGGCATGTGTGTGTGTTTATGTGTGCATGTATATGCACACATGTGTGGGAGCATGCTTATACTATAGCACAGTTTTGGAGGGCAGAGGACAACATGTGAGAGTGAAATCTCTCCATCCATATGTGGCTCCTGAGGATTAAACTCAGGTAGTCAGTGTTGCTGACAAACAGCTTTACCAACTGAGACTCTTCCTGGCCCTTTACTTATTGTAATAACTCCCTTATGTTTTACTTTATTGTTCTTGTCTTGGTGTGCATAGCTTATAAATCCATGAATGCTTTGAGCATAAATCTGAGAGTAGAATTTCTTCCCTCTTGTTTTGGGAATAGGTCTTTTGTCTTCTTCACTATATTGAAAATATCAAATGATACCCTTAATTTTTTTCATCGGGAGTTTCTATATTCCCTATTTATAGCAATTGTATTATTTCTATTTGTAGTTGATATAAATGGTTCATTTGCTAAAGGATAAAGGAGCATAACAATTGTGAGCTGCTTGCTTACACTTAATACCATTTTTAAGCAGCACAGGAACCCTGAGGATCAATTAGTCTTCCATTTAAATTCAGCTTTTCCTTAATTCAGGGTAATTTTTTAAGTGTAGAAAAAAAGGCTCTTCTTCACATTTGGACTTAATTAGAATTTAAAATTTAAATTTATGGAAACTTCCATTACCCCTCCCCCCAACTAAATTGAGAGTAGGCTCCTTTTTTTGTCATATATAAGTCTGTTTTGTGATATGTAATTTACAAGCAAATTACATCACATTTGGATTTAAAACTAATTGCAAATTATTTTGGGGTTATATAAACAAAATATCTTTCTGAACTGTTATTTAGATGTTTATAATAGTTATTAAGGAAACATTAACTGTCTTTTTAAATTACATTTTGGGCTTCAGAGGTGGTTGAGTCTTTAAGAGGAGTTGTTGCTCTTCCAGAGGACCAGGATGCAGGTCCAAGCACAAACATTTAGGCTCACAACATTTTGGAATAGAACTCTAGGAGATCTGATGCCCCCTTCTGACCTCCATAACACTTCGTGTATATAATGCACATATATACACTTAGACACCTCCACACTCTTAAACATGATCCTGGCTCTTCACTATCAGGCAGCAATTAGAACAGTGTATTTATACATTAATTCCTAATATTTGTTATTGTCATTGTCATCCCTTTTATTTCTGCATATATTATACATCTCAACATATGTTTACTGTCTTCATATTTAAATTAGTTTCTCTGAGTAATTTAAAAAACTTTATATTAAATCCAGTGATGTTCAATACTAACATCACAGTATATGGTAAGATTTTATACTGCATATATCAAAATTTACTCCAGAAATATTAATTTTAAAATTGTGATGGATCCTTTCAGATTTTATTTGTCTGAAAATATGCAGTATACTTTCATGTTTGAAAACTGTTGTTCCTATGTATTCAATTTTTTTAATATTGCTTTGATAAAACACACTGATTAAAAGCACTTTGGAAAATAAAAGAATTAATTTAGGTTACACTTCTTGATCATCATTGGGGGAACATAAAGCAGAAACTAAATCTGGACCTTGAAAGACACACCATAGAGTAAAACTACTTTCTGGCTGCCTCTTAGGTTCATGATTAGCTAACTACTGTATGTATCCAAATCACCTCCACTAGGAAGAGTGTCAGACACAAAGGGCTAGACCCTCCTATAGAAGTTACCAATCAGTATAATCCCCCAATGACATGTCTACAGACCAACTGTAGATAATTCCAGTGTCTGTGGTCATACTTTGTTGTGTCACGTTGCTAACTAGTACTAAGTGTCAAGGATTTAGATGATCTTTGTCTGTCTTTCTGAATGTTTGATCATTATATAGCTTTCTGTCTTGTGCTTGATGAGACATTTGGTGTCTCTGATGATTTTCTATTCATATACTAAATGATTTCATTCTCTTGATTCCTGGTGAAACCTTTCCACAGAATTTAAATATTTAAATAGTTTTAAAGCAGATTGATATAATAAATGGTGGTGATATTTTATTCATGGTTTCTCCCTGCCCACCACTGTGTGTGTGCGTGTGTGTATAAATTGTTGAGCCAGTTCTAGTTTATTGTACCTTTATCAAATTTAAAGCTTTATCTTCTACTGTGATTTCTTAAGATGTTTGTGTACTACTCCTTTCTGAAAGAAAAAAATAAAATGCATACACATTATTCACATTAAGTTCTCTGTTGATGTATGATGCTATCTTTTCTTGTTTCTGTTAACTTCTTTCTCCTGGAAGTTTCAAGCATTTATTGTCATCATACATTTTTTCTAAAGTGTGTTGATTTTTACTTTTTCATATGTAAAGTTCTGGGTATCTTGTTCTCTGTGTGTATTGGTGTGGGGGGAGGTGTGTGTGTGTGTGTGTGTGTGTGTGTGTGTGTGTGTGCATACATGTTATCTCAAGGACTGTGGTAGCAAGGCTTAGGGGTACACATTTGAAATTTCAACCCTCTGAGAACTGATAATGAATGGCAACAAGTTTGAAGTCAAACTTGGCTAGATAATGAGACAATTATTTTTTAAATGAACAGCAAAAAAACTGATTTTTCCATTTTAATTCCTATTTTTTTAACATTTTTATTCTTTTTTAAACTTAAATTTAAATTAGAAACAAGGATGCTTCACATGTCAATAACAGGTCCCCCTCACTTTCCCTCCCCTCCTCCCTCTCTCTCCCACCAAGCCCTGCCAATACCCCCTCCTTTCCCCAGGGAGGGTGAGGCCCTCCATGGGGGTGTCCATAGTCTTGTCATTTCATCCAGGGCAGGGCCTAGACCCTCCCCCTAGAGGCCAGGGTGAGAGTGCATCTCTCATTGTGGGATGGGCACCCAAAGTCCATTTGTATGCCATGGATAAATACTGATCTACTACCCAAGGATCAATAAATTGCCTAGGCCTCCTCAATGACACCCACATTCAGAGGGTCTTGATCTGTCCCATGCTGGGTTCCCAGCCATCAGTCTGGGATTCAGGAGCTACACGTTGTTCAGGTCAGCTGTTTCTGGGTGTTAAACCAGCCCAGACTTAACCACTTTCCTCATCAGTCCTCCCTCTCTGTTACTGGGTTCCTTGAGTTCAGCTCAGTGTTTACCTGTGGGAGTATGCCTCTGCTTAAATAAAATATTTACCCTTTCACATATCTTCACTAATGGAGAATTTAGTTGCAATATCTGTTTAAAAGTGATACTTGCCACATGTTATTTCTGTGCCCCCATTATTCTGGAGTCATATAGTTTTCTGCTTCTTTAACTTCCTATAACATAGTAAAATGCAGTAAATTTTACCTCTTGAGTAGTGGTCATTTGGTGTACAAGTAGATATTGGAGATTCTTTTATGGAGCATTAAATACCTAGAAAGAATTTTATCATTTTGAGTCCTACTTTTATGCTTTCTTTTTAAATATGATAGCATTACCCAGTATAGACATTAACAGAAAACCAACAATATATAATTGCAAATATCTCACAAACTACATATCTTTACTCTGGCTACAGAGATAAAATGTATTCCTGACACTGTGCTCAGGTTGCTGACCCTTCTGATGGCTCTTGTTTTCTTTGTCTACTTCATGTAGTTTACTGAGATGGCATTCAGCTAAACATTCTTCACATAACTTTGTATCTTTATCTCCAGCAGTTGATTCCTCCACCTGGGGATACTTGGGGTTCTCTTGAATTCCTGACTTTAATGAAAGGCCTAGATACATTTTACGCAATACTTTGGGGAAAATATAGGCATGTATTCACTTGTTTACATTATGCCAGAAATTATTACCTTTAGTTCAAGTGTATTCTCAAACTATTTGAAATATTGTACACATCTTTTACATTAAGATGTAAGGCAGAATCATGAAGCTGGCTCTTGACTTAAGGTGAGGAGGACATGATTAAGTCATTGAAGCTGTTTTTGTTGCTTTACAGATTGTCGTTCTCCTTATTGCTGCTACCGTAACAACTATTCTGTATTTTGTGTTTTCTAGGATAAATATTTAAGGGTAAAAATCAGTAACATTTGCATAACTCAAAATTAAATGAAAAGATATGTTCAGAAGAAGAATACAGCTTCTTTGATATTGTTTTGATTTTACATTTTAGGTTATTTTTAGAGTCTGGCTTCCCTCTTGAGGTGTTCAAGAACAAAGAAAAACATCTATTGCACAAGCACACACTTATCCCTCTAATTTATACTGTACTACAGCGCCATATTTATGCTAATCTCATAGACCACAGAAGTTCCTTTTTAGCTTTACCTATGGCATCAAGAAAAAAGAGTTCCCTGAGACAATTTAAATAACAAATAGTTCTGTTGCTGTTCATCTGTGTTCTGCCTCATTAACAGTATTAGCACTCCCACTAGGAGTTATTAATAAATTTGGTGTTGAAAGTCTATTGATAATTTATAAATTCAAATTTCATAGTTTTGTTTATTAATGATAAGTCTATGTGCCATTGGCAAAATCTATTAACAGCCCTACATTTTTCTTCTTATTGTGTCTACAGACTGGAAAGGGAAGTATATTATGAAGTAATAAAAATATTTCCAAGTAAATAAACAGGAATTACTAGGCACCAGGATTTTGAACCTGTGTGTTTAAGTCCTTCCTTGTGGTTATCTTTAAACCATTTTTTTAAAAAGCTACAGAAAACAAAAATTCCATATATTTCCATTTTTAATAGTACAATGTATGATTTTAAATTTTTCTTCCAAGTAAGAGACAGAATGAGTATGACTTTGTGTGTGTAACTTAACTTTGATCTAAAGTAGTATTAGTTTTTGTTCTATATTTTATATGGTATTTTATTATTTTTATTTTATTATAAGCTCTTAGAACCATGTTTGTTTTCTAATGAGATATAGAAAGGGGCAGATTTGGATGAGAGGAAAGGTAGGGAGGAAAAAGGAGTATGGAGAGAGGAAATGCCATAGAGATATGTGAGAAAAATCTATGTCTAATTAAATGAAATAAATGAGAGTTATAAATATAGGCTAAGGGGATACCACAGAAGTTAAGAGTGCTTGCTGCTCATTCAGAAGGTCAAGGTTCAATTTCCAACACTAGAATGGTAGCTGACAGTCATTTGTATCTACAGTCCCAGGGAATCTGATGCCTTCACCTGGGCTTCATAGGCACCATATGCATATATTACATAGTTTCCGGTATAAAAGTGAACTTAATCTTAAAAAATCAAAGATAATATTACTCTTTTAAAGCCAATTTTGGATAAAAACTGTGCTAAATCTAAAATCATGTAGTGTTTCAAATATATGTGCATAACCTATTAAGGGTAAGGTGAAAATATACTTAAATTTCTTTAGATATTATAGTTGATATAGAGTTGATACAGTATGTTCATGTAGGAAAAATTTTAAATGATATTTTTTCATGAAATAGTATAGAAACATAGGAAGATTAATTGATTCATCTAACTTGTGTTTATGAAACAAAATGAAGCATCATGTTGAAGTTGAATCATTGGGGGAACAATAAAGAATAATAATTTTTGCTAAATTCATTTTTTGCCTTTCCATGACAGAGCTATATTTTGGGTCTCCTCACAGTGGATCTCAGCTGTAAGTAGCATATCTCTTGATAGGCTTCCCAAGATAGAGTGAGAGAAAAAGGAGAGAAGGCAAAAGAATTTTGCAAGTATATTATAAAACATAAAATGGAAATGATATTCCTCATTTAAATTATAAACCTCCTAAGTTTGCATAATTTATCAGAGAACAATGAAATTCCACAAAAACATTTATGAAATCTCTCTGTGGAAACTCCTCTTGAGATTGTATGATGATCTTTTCAGGAGTTTAAATTCTGAAAATATGTACTATATATATCAAATATTTAAGTGATGTTTTGTTGTTTTTCTAATTTATGTATTATTTGAATTAAAGTAGCATAAACTTTATTTAATACCAACCTGGGTTTTTATTCTCCTTTTTTCAATTTTTTATTTGAATTGGAAACTATTTCAAACCCAGTTCACTCTCCTTCCCCTCCTCCCATGCCCCCTGCAGTCCCTGTAGCCCATCCCCTTTCTGCTCCCCAGGGAGGGTGAGGCATTCCATGGGGGATCTTCGAAGTTTGTCATATCATTTGGAGCAGGGTCTATGCCCTCCCACATGTGTCTAGGCTGAGAGAGTATCCCTGTATGTGGAATGGGCTCCCAAAGGGATAAATACTGTTCTACTACCAGAGGCCCCATAGTTGCCCAGGCCTCCTCACTGTCACCCATATTCAGGGAGTCTGGATCAGTACTATGCTGGTTTCCCAGCTATCAGTCTGGGGTCCATGAGCTCCTGTTGTTCTGGTCAGCTTTTTCTGTGGGTTTTTCTAGCCTGGTATTGACCCCTTTTATCATCACACCTCCCTCTATGCAACTGGATTCCAAGAGTTTGGCTCAGTGTATAGCTGTGGCTGTCTGCTTCTGCTTCCATCAGCTACTGGCTGAAAGCTCTCGGATGGCATGTATGGTAGTCATCAATCTCAATATCAGAAAAAGGAATTTAAGGTAGCTTCCCCGCTGTTGCTTAGATTGTTAGTTGGGATATTTGGACATTTCCCTAGTGCCATATTTCTCTTTAAACCTATAATGGATCCCTCTATTATGATATCTCTTTTCTTGCTCTCTGCTATTCTTCCCCTGACTCAATCTTCCTGCTCCCTTATATCTTCCTCGCCCCTCCTTTTCTCCCCTGCTGAAATAGGTGGCATAGTGTTCAAAAACAAATGAAAGTCGCAGACTGCAATCTGAATACAATTTAAAAAGAACAGAGTAAACTGTATTTTGTGATTGTTCACAACATATTTTTAAAAGAATATCTTGAGGTGTATGTTTTCTGAAAGATTTCACTCTTAAATGTCTTTGTCTCCACAAAGATCTCAATGGCCTATTTGTATCATTTCTTAAACCCCAAACTCATGGAAAGATATGTTTTTAGCCAGTTATGTTTTACTTTTATAGATTTTTAATTAAAGTATATTTATACCTCTTCCCATGTACTTTGATTCCTTCTATTTCCTCCTAGGTATTTTCCCTCCTATCCCTATTGATAGCCTTTTTCTTTTGTTATTATTATTGAACTATACATAATATAGGATATATTCATAAGTTTCTGTCTCTCTCAAGTTTTATTTAAAAATTAGGGAGGTGAAGACTCTCCATCTTGATATTTAATAACTCTCTCTTCATATTTATCCCAATCTTTTTGTCCTCTATGTTCTTTCTCATCTAGCCACTCCTCAGTAGGTGTGGAGGTCTCTATCACATATCTAACTGATTTAGGGGCACATATTTTTGTTGTCCTTCACATATGGGCGGTCAAACCTTCGTTTCCCCAAGCCCCGGTGCAGCTCTGATATATTTGCAGAATTGGCTTCTGTGAGAGGGAAAGATCCTTATAAAACTTTTAAACTCTAATTTTTTGTGTATTTGCTTTTGCTTTATGTTAGCTCTCCTGGCTATTAAAACATACACGAGTAAATGTACAATCATCTGACTAATAATTCTCTGTCTAATACCTCTAAGTATATAAATTTTACTCTCAAGGTTAACTCACTTTTCTTTACCATCTGGCTAATATTCCTCTGTTTCACATCTATAATTATCTGTATTTTTAACTCTGGAGGCTAACTCATTAATTTCACTTTTTTATCATTGGACTGGCCTTTTTCTGTCTCATATCTACATTTGTGCATATTTTCATTCTTAGAGTTAACTCACCCACTTATGTTTTTGTTAACTAATATCTTTTTGTTTTATATCTACAATTGTCTGTTTCCTGTTTTTATAATTATATACTGCTTTAATCCTGACTTAAAGCTGTTTACTCACTGCACCTGACCCTCTGTGGTGTCTAACTTCCGCCCTCTCCCCCAATACTCAGGACCCACGTTGGGTGCCATTTTGCCGGGGTCCGGCTGTATCAGTCCTACAATATAGGGGCTACCAATTCTGGACTGATATCTTTAGGTCTGTGTAGGAGAGTGTGGATTAGGGAAATCCTAGCTACCCAAATGAGTTAAGGATGAGACAGAGGCATCTTGTCATTTCAGGAGGGCTCTCAGTCCATACTGGAGCCACCAGTTTATTCAAGCATCCTCTTAAGTAGCTTTCTATAAGCAGAGGTACTGGCAGAAAACATCTATTATCATGTATATAGGGCTGACTAGGAAACACTTCCTTTAATCCTAGAGATGGTCCTAGAATGCATATACATAAGTCCTCAAGTCCTCAGACTTTCTGTAATGGCACATCTCACCAGTCTTCAGGCATGTCTTACTGGTCCCCAGTCACATCCCACTAGCCCTCATGATGGGTGTGGGGCCTAGGCCTATTGTTATACAAACTAGAAATCATTCTCCACTGTGGCCAGGTCATCCAGAGGTAACCAGCCGACACCTAAAAGACAATACAAGAATTGAACTTCTAAAATTGAACTGAGGTCCATATAATATTTGGGCCCCTACATATATACATAAATATATGAATACAATCCACTGACTCCATTTTTATTGCTTGTGTCTTTATGGTTTCAGAGCTGATCACTCCTTATAGGGTGACAAACAATAGGGTTCATTCCTGAGAAAGTTTTATTCTCCCTCTTCTGGTAGTACATAGTGACCTATAATTCCCTGTGAAATTTTACCCTTCCATATTAGTATATCTATTGATACTGCATTATTCATGTCTTCTTCATCTGTTTAGAATAAAGCCCAATGGAACAGCATCCCTAATTCTAGCCTAGCCAAAATCCTAGGTATATTGAGGTCATAGGCCTTAGAAGGAAATCTACTACTGTCACTTTGCAAGAGCGGCATAACTCTATACCTTATCCTTATACCATAGATAAGTATTGCTACAACCCTTTCTCAAAGAAACTTCTCTTTACAAGGAACAGAGGTCATCTTAGAAAACCACAACTGCAAATAAGTCAAAGATAACCAGATCATTGAGCCCCACATTGATTACATCTGCTTCACAGCTCCTGTGTATTTAGGTCAGAGAATATCTCAAAATATCACCAGTAGAAAGATTCTCAGAACCAGAATACTGTCTTTTTTCAATATATGTTTTTATTTAAATTAGAAATATGCATGCTTCACATGTCAATCCCAGCTCCCTCTCCCACCAGTGCCCCTTAGTCCCCCAACCAATACACATACCATTCCCAGGGAGGGTGAGGCTTTCCATAGGGGATCTCCAGAGTATGTCATTTCATCCAGGGCAGGACCTAGGCCCTTCCCCATGTGTCCAGGGTGAGAGAGCATCCCTTCATGTTCAATGGGCTCGCGAAGTTTATCCGTATGCCATGGTAAACACTGATCTACTATGCAAGGCCCAGAGGTTGCTGAGGCCTCCTCACTGACATTACATTCAGGGAGTCTGGATCAGTGCCCTGCTGGCCGCTCAGCCATTAGACTGGGGCTCAAGAGCTCTCCCTTGTCCAGTCAGCTGTCTTTGTGGGTTTCACCAGCATCTTCTTGACCCCTTTGCTCATCACTCCTCCATCTCTGCCACTGGGTTCCAGGTGCTCAGTTCAGTGTTTAGCTGTGAGTATCTGCCTCTGCTTCCATCAGTCACTGGATGAAGGTTCTAGGATGGCATATAAGGTATTCATCAACCTTATCATCAGGGAGGGCCTATTAACGTAGTCATTCCACTATTGCTTAGTTTGCCAGTTGGTGTTATCCTTGTAGATCTCAGGAAATCTCACTAGTGTCAGCTCTTTCCTCAAACCTATAATGACTCCATCTATTATGGTATCTCTCATCCTGCTTTCCTCTATTCTTACCTGGCTCAAAATTCCTGCTACTCCATGCCTTCTTCTCCCCTCCTCTTCTCCCCCTCTTTTTTTCCTGGTTCCCTCTCCCCTACCCACATGTTCCCAATCTGCTCAGGAGATCTTACCTTATTCCACTTCTCTGGGGTATCATACATATATAATTTGGGAACCTCCCTGTTTTCCAGAATTACTGGCACTGAGATTGTAGGCTGACACTCCCCTGATCCATGTCTGAGGCCCATATATGAGTGAGTACATACCATGTTTGTCTTTTTGTGACTGGGTTATCTCATTCAGGATGGTTTCTTCTAGTGCCATCCATTTGCCTGCAAATTTCAAGATTCCACTGTTTTTTTTTCCACTGAATAGTACTCCACTGTTTAAATGTACCACATCTTCTCTATGCACTCTTCAGTTCTGGGTCATCTAGGTTACTTCCAGGATCTGGTTATTACAAATAATGCTGCTAAGAACATAGTGGAACAGACATCCTTGTTGCATGACTGGGCATCTTTTGGGTATACGGATAAGAGTAGAATTGGTGGGTCTTGTGGTAGACTGAGTCCCACTTTCCTGAGAAATCTTCACACTGATTTCCAAACTGGCTGTACAAGTTTGCACTCCCAACAGTAATGGATGAGTATTCCCCGTTCTCTACATCTTCTGCAGCACAAACTGCCACTGGTGATTTGGATTTTAGCCATTCTGACAGGAGTAAGACGGTATCTCAGAGTTGTTTTGATTTGCATTTCCCTGGTGGCTAAGGATGTTGAGCACTTTTTCAAGTGTCTCTCAGCCATTTTAGACTCCTCTATTGAGAATTCTCTGTTTAGTTCTATAGCACACCTTCTATTTGGAACCTTTGGTGTTTTGGAGACTTGATTCTTGAGTTCTTTGTAAATTTTGGAGATTGCCCTTCTGCCAGATGTGGGGTTAGTGACTATCTTTTCCCATTCTGTAGACTGCCTTTTTGTCTTGTTTACTGTGTCCTTTGACTAACAGAAGCATTTTTGTTTCAGGAGGTCCCATTTATTAATTGTTGATCTCTGTGTCTGTGCCACTGGTGTTATGTTGAGGAAGTGGTATCCTGTACCAACTTGTTGAAAAGTATCTCCCACTTTCTCTTCTAAGAGTTTCAGTGTGGTTGGATTTATGTTGAGATCTTTGATCCATTTGGACTTAAGTTTTGTACGAGGCAATAAACGTGGATCTATCTGCAGTCTTCTGCATACCAATACCCAGTTATGCCAGCACCATTTGTTGTGGATGCTTTCTTTTTTCCTTTGTATAGTTTTAGCTTCTTTGTCAAAAATCAAGTGTACATAGGTGTGTGAGTTAAAATCAGGGTTTTCAATTTGGTTCCATTGGTCTGCCTGCCTATTTTTGTGCCAATACCAAGCAGTTTTCAGGACTATAGCTCTATAATAGAGCTTGAAGTCAGGTATGGTGATGCCTCCTGAAGTTCCTTTATTGTATAGGGTTGTTTTGGCTACCCTGGGCCTTTTGTTTTTCCATATAAAGTTGATTATTGGTCTTTCCAGGTCCTTGAATAATTGTGATTAAATTTTGATAGGGATTGCATTGAATCTGTAGACTGCTTTTGGCAAGATTCCCATTTTTATTATGTTGATCCTACCAATCCAAGAGCATGGGAGATCTTTCCATTTTCTGGTTTTCTCTTTGATTTCTTTCTTTAAAGACTCAAAGTTCTTGATATACAAGTCTTTCACTTCCTTGGTTAACATTATCCCCAGATATTTGATGCTGGTTATGGCTATTGTAAAGGGTGATGTTTCTCTGATTTCTTTCTCAGCCAATTCATCATCTGTATATAATAGAGCCACTGATTATTTTGAGTTAACCCTGTATCCTGCCACTTTGCTGAAAGTATTTATCAGCTCTAAGAGTTCCCTTGCAGAGTTTTTCAGGTCCCTTATGTAAACCATATCATCTGCAAATAGTGAAAGCTTGACTTCTTCTTTTCCTATTTGTATCCCCTTGATCTCCTTTTGTTGTCTTACTGCTGTAGATAGAACTTCAAGTACAATATTGAAGAGATATGGAGAGAGTGGACAGCCTTGTCTTATTCCTGATTTTAGAGAAATTGCCTTGAGTTTCTCTCAATTTAGTTTGATATTAGCTGTTGATTTACTGTATATTGCTTTTATTATGTTCAGGTATGTTCCTGTTATCCCTGATCTCTCTGGGACCTTTATCATGAAGGAGTGCTGAATTTTGTCAAAGGCTTTTTCAGCATCTAGTGAGATGATCTTGTGGTTTTTCTTTTGCAGTTTGTTTATATGGTGGATCATATTGATAGATTTTCTAATGTTGAACCATCCCTGCATTCCTGGGATGAAGCCTACTTGATCATGGTGGATGATTTTTCTGATGTATTCTTGAATCCAGTTTGCTAGTATTTTATTGAGTATTTTTGCATTGATGTTCATTAGGGAAATTGGTCTTTAGTTCTCTTTCTTAGTTGTGTCTTGGTGTGGCTTGGGTTTCAAGGTAATTGTAGCCTCATAAAAAGAGTTTGGCAGTATGCCTCCTGCTTCTTTGGTGTGGAATACTTTGAGGAGTATTGGAATTAGCTCTTCTTTGAATTTCTGGGAGAATTCTGCACTGAAGCCATCTGGGCCTGGGCTTTTTTGATGACTGCTTCTATTTCATTAGATTGTTTATCTCTTCTTGATTTAGTTTTGCCAAGTGATATCTATCCAGGAAAATGTCCATTATCTTTACATTTTTGAATTTTGTGGGGTACAAATTTTCAAAGTATGCCCTGATGATTCTCTGGATTTCCTCAGTTTCAGTTATTATGTTCCTCTTTTCATTTCTGATTTTGTTAATTAGCATGCTCTCTCTCTGTCTTTTGGTTAGTTTGGACAGAGGTTTGTCTATTTTGTTGATTTTCTCAAGGAACCAACTCTTTGTTTCATTGATTCTTCTCAATGCTTTCCTGGTTTCCACTTGATTGTTTTCATCCCTCAATTTGATAATTTCCTGGTGTCTGCTCCTCCTGGGTGAGTTTGCTTTTTTTTTCTAGAGCATTCAGTTGTGCTATTAATTCTCTAGAGTGGCTGTTCTCCAGTTTCTTCATGTGGGCACTTAGTGCTATGAACTTTCGTCTCAGCACTGCTTTCAGAGTGTCCCATAAGTTTGGGTATGTTGTGTCTACATTCTCTTTGAATTACAGGAAGTCTTTAGTTTCTTTTTTATTTCTTCCTTTACCCAAGGATGGTGCAGTTGTGCATTGTTCAATTTCCATGAGTTTGTAGGGTTTCTGCGATTTGTGTTATTGTTGAATTCTAATTTTAATGCATGGTGGTCTGATAAGATACAGGGGGTTATTCCAATTTTTTATATCTGTGGAGATTTGCTATGTTTCCTATTATGTGGTCAATTTTAGAGAAGGTCCCATGTGGCTCTGAGAAGAAGGTATATCCCTTTGTGTTTGGGGTGGAATGTTTTATAGATGTCAGTTAAACCCAGTTCAGTCATACCTTCTATTAGTTCTTTTGTTTCTTTGTTAAGTTTCTGTCTGGAGGTCCTGTCTAGCGGGGAGAACTCAGTGTTGAAGTCTCCTCCTATTAGTGTGTGAGATTTTATTTGCAATTTGAACTTTAGTAATGTTTCTTTCATGAATGTAGGTGCCTTTGTATTTGGGGCATAGACATTCAAAATTGAAACTTCATCTTGATGGACTTTTCCTTTGATGAATATGAAATGTCCTTCTTCATCTCTTTTAACTGATTTTAATTTGAAGTCTAGTTTGTTAGATATTAGGATTGCTACACCCGCTTGTTTCTTGGGTCTGTTTGATTGGAAAATCTTTTCCCAACCCTTTACACTGAGTTAACGTCTGTCTTTGATGTTGAGATGTGTTTCTTGTATGCTGCAGAAGGATGGGCTCTGTCTTCGTATCCATTCTGCTGGTCTGTGCCTTTTTATAGGCAAGTTGAAACTGTTGGCATTGAGGGATATTAATGACCATTGATTGATGATTCTTGTTTGTGCTTTATTTATTGTTAGTGGAGTTATTTTGTGTAGGTTCTCCTTCCTTTTTCTTTTGATGTTTGGGAAATTGGGATTATCTATTGCCTGTGTCTTTGTGAGTGTATTTATCTTCGTTGGGTCCAGGTTTTCCTTCTAGCACTTTCTGTAGAACTGGATTCATGGATACGTCTTGCTTAAATCTGTCTTTGTCATAGAATATTTTGTTTTCTTTATCTATGGTAATTGAAAGCTTTGCTGGATATATTAGTCTGAGATGGCATCCTTGTTCCCTTAGTGTTTGTAGGACATCTGTCCAGGATCTTCTGGCTTTCATAATTTCTATTAAGAAATAAGGTGTAATTCAGATAGGTCTGCCATTATATGTTAGTTGGCCTTTTTCTTTAGCTGCCCTAAATATTTTCTCTTTATTCTGTAGGTTTTATGTTTTGATTATTATATGGTGAGGTTACTTCTTTTTCTGGTCCAGCCTATTTGGTGTTCTGTAAGATTCTTGTATTTTCATAGGCATATCTTTCTTTAGGTTAGGGAAGTTTTCTTCTATGATTTTGTTGAATATGTTTTCTGTACCTTTGAGCCGTATTTCTTCGCCTTCTTCTATACCTATTATTCTCAGGTTTGGCTTCTTCACGGTGTCCCATATTTTCTGGATATTTTGTGTTAGGGATTTGTTGGTTTTGAGATTTTCTTTGGTTGACAACTGTATATCTTCTAATGAGTCTTCAACACCTGAGATTCTCTCTTCTATCTCTTGTATTCTATTGGTGATACTTGCATCTGTAGTTCTTGATCGTTTACCCAGCTTTTCTGTTTCCAGCATCACCTCATTCTGTGTTTCCTTTATTGTTTCTATTTCAGCTTTCAATCCTTCAACTGTTTAAGTTGTTTCCTTCATTTGTTTGGTTGTTTTTTCTTGGTACTCTTTAGATTCTTTGAGAGATTTGTTTATTTCTTGAATTTTTTCCCCCATTTCATGGATTTTTTGTTTGTTTGTTTTTTTCTATTTCTTTAAGGAATTTCCTTGTTTCCTCTTTGATGGTCTCTATCATCATCATAAAATAATTTTTAAGGTCTGTCTCCTCTGCTTCGTTTATGTAATGCTTTTCAGGTCTTCCTGGCATTGGTTCTCTAGATTCTGGTGGAGTCATGTTGGTCTTTCTATTGCTGAGTGTGTTCTTATTCTGTCTTCTTCCCATCTCCTCTTCTTCCAGTGGGTGCAGGTGGGGTCTTTCTGTCTCCACTGGTCTCCTTCCTTCCTGAAGCTGAAGCTGGGGATGCTGACACTGAAGCTGATGCTGAAGCTGAGGTCGCTGGAGTTTGGGGCCTGGAAGGGCTGATGTCTTTCCTGAAGTGAGCTTGCCAGAGGTTGGGGCCTGGAAGGGCTGATATCTTTCCTGTGTGAGCGAGTTTTCTGGATGCCAGGAGCAGCCCCTGGAAGATCATGGGGATGGGTGTTTGGCACGGGATGGAGAGTGTCCCGCAGGAGACCCAAGCTCACCTGAAGCTGGGATCGCCAGAGGTTGGAGCCTGGAAGGGCTGAAGTCTTTCTTGTGTGCGCAGGTCTTCTGGATGCCAGGAGCAGCCCATGGAAGATAGAGGGGATGGGTGTTGGGTGCGGGATGGGGAGTGTCCCCCGGAGACCCAAGCTTACCTGAAGCTGGGATCGCCAGAAGTTGGGGCCTGGAAGGGCGTCTCTTTTGTTTTTTAATAATGAAAAATTTCAGAGGAGACACAGGAAATTTTGGAGTGAAATAAAAAAATCACTAAGTAGAATTCTCCTAAGTAGTGCTGGGTACTTATCCCGCTTGTCCTTCTTAAATGCCAAATATATTTATGATTAATTTTATCAAAACAAATTCAGGCTTCATACATTTTTAAATATAACCTGGTGTTAGCTTGCTCCTGATGAAAAACACATGCTAAGTTGTATATCAGAGCTACCTTTAATTTTTCAAGAGATATGAGTACCTTCTTCAAACTGATGGAAGACTAATAGGACAGATAATACTAGAAATATTGCTTTGTTATACATGTGAACATAATGCGACTATTAAGCAAAATTATTTTCTCTTTCAATTTAATTTTTTATTCACTTATATTTATCCATTTTACATGTGTTCATATTGCTTTTGCATGTGTTTTGTGGGGGGCTAAAGGAAGACACTGGGAGTTATCTTTGTTTATTTTTGAGTTAAGATTTCATAATGAATATGGAGTTTAGCGATTTATCTACATTAGGTGTCCAAAGATTTTCAGCAGTCATTTATCCTGTACTCTTTCTCTAGGTTTACAAGCACTCACTGTCTGGGTTATATTTTTATTGCTGAGAAAAATTTATCATGGTCAAGGCAATTAAAACATTGAATTGGAAGCTTGCATATAGTTTCAAAGAGAAAGACAATGATCTTCATGGTGGGAAATATGGTGGCCAGAAAGCAGGCATAGCACTGGAGCTATACCCGAAATATGGTGTCCAATCCTCAATGAGGAGAAAGAGGCAGGAGAGAGGGAGGGAGAGGGAGAAGGAGGGAGAGGAAACTGGAATACCGGGCCTGGTGTGGACTTTTCAAACCTTAAAACTTCCTAATCTTTCTTAAACAATCAACCAAGTAGGAACCAAACACTCAAATGTATGAGCCTATGGGGCAATTTTCATTCATCCATTATAAGTGGCTTCCCACTAAACATGGACTTTGTTGATGTGTCTACACTGACTGACCAATGAACTTCAGCAATCCTTTATGTGTGCACTCCTATCTCTGTGGATACAGGCACTTAACACAATGTCTGGTTTTTTTATATGGGCATCAGGAATACAAACTCAAGTTCTCATGCTTATGAAGCAGGTTCTTTGCAAAGAGCATGGTCTTCCAACCTAATAGCCTTCAATTTTTTTCTACTGTATTTCAGTTCCTTCTCTTACTTTATCCAGGCACAAACTTCTATGTCTGCTGTAGACTGGATGAACATCTCCTTTAGCCCCTGACACTCCATTTTAACACATAGTGATCTCCTAGATAATTAAACTCAATTAGTTATTCATGCATATGTTAATGTCAAGCCTCTTTACCGCAGCTTTACATGTAGGCAAAAATTCTAAAGAGCAAATATTTTACATTAATTCTTTTTATATAGGCATTTTTATTAACATTACCAAAGAAAATTAAATCATCCTAAACCATATCTTTCTATCATGACTCTGCTGAATTATACTTTTCATTTTACAATGAAAAATTAATTGATTATATTCCTAATTGTCCTAATCTTAATTGGAACATTTAACATTCATGTATCCAAGTTCAGATTTGGAAAGTTAAGGTAAGCTTTTTGTCATTTGAACCCCTAAACATAATTTCACAAATATCAACTGAAAAACAAAATGTCTATTGGAAATATTTCCTTTGTGTGTTGGAGGGATAGATGTGGGTATGGGTGTGGAAAAAGTAAAGAGATACATATACAATATGTGTACACATGAGTCTTTGTAGCTTTGTATGAAGAAGACAGACAGTGATATCTGGTATCCTGCTTTATCATTGTTTGCCTTCTTCCCTTGGAACTGGTTTCTTATCAAGCATGAAGCTATCCTGGAAGCAGCCATCTTTAGAAATCAGCCTATTTTAGTGTCCTTCCCCACCCCCACATGAACCAGCTGGGTTACAGATATACATTTATAGAGAAAATTGTTTTTTACAATGTTTTACATAAGTTCTAGGCTCCAAAGTCAGGTCTTCATATTTAGTAGTTAAGTGCTCTTATGTCCTCTTTAACCCCTCTATCCCAAATTACATTATATTATTAGAAAGAAAGAATAGGATAAACATGCCTATTCTAAAAGATAGAAACACAGAAGCCAAAAGTAATAATTGAAGTCCAAAAGACCACAAGCCAGCAGATTAGACATTAAATCTCAAATCTTGATGTCCAATATACTGTGAACACTGTGCTGAGGTATGGACCTCTAGAATCTTGGGAAACATTTTTTCATTTCTATATTTATGCATTGTAATTAAATCAACATGACTTTTCATATTCCCTATAGTTTTCATGGCAAACATGAAAAACTCCTGTGTGTTTAAACTTCCATAGGTCTCAGATAAAATTCCTCTTCTATAGCTCTATTAGGAGACTTTCTAGTAGAAACTTCTACAAGGTGAACATCCTCTGCCTGACTCCTTACTTCTTGCATTGTGTGTCTTGCATTCTTTGTATATATGGTAACCAGAACCCCATGGTTACCATGTATGTCATCTGCTACAATAAGAAGATTTCTGACCAAATGTGAGCCATAGCTGGAGTAAATTCAAAGAAAGTAGAAGAATCGTCAAGAGGCAATGAGCAGCATCCAAAATCCATAGATAATATTTGACTTTGTGATCTTCTCCAAGAAGATGGTGTCTTGTAGGGTCACTGTGCCTGTTATTGGAGCTGTCATAAGCATCATACTTAACTAAATTTATTCTGGGCATTTCTACTCCATTTCCTTCAACAATTTCATATCTCTTCTTGTTTCCCAATTTCAAAGCTTCTTGAAACTTGTGGCTATAAAGAAACTCTTCCACTCGTCATTGACCAGGTAAGATAGTTATGGGTTCAATAAATTAATAAGAGCATACTGCATTTCAACTAGAAGTTTCATTGCCAACTCATATTCTATGTTACTGTGCTAAATAAAACTGTGAGTCATACAAGGCACTCCTAAGCCAATCTGGTGCAACAACATGCACTTAACATTTTATAAAATAGATAATCCATGACTTATGTTTCTCACAATGGCAAATAGCAGCAACTCAGCATCAAGCACTGTGAAGACAGAGAGATATGATACAGAGAACTTATGGAGGAAAAACATGGTTGTTGCTTTCAGTTTTTCAACTTAAAAAGACAAAAACATAAAAAGGATATGAGATTATTTGCATTTGTACATTTTTTAGTGGCAAGGGTGTTTTTTATTATTTATTATTTTTTATTTAAGTTAGAAACAAGCTTGTTTCACAGGTCAATCCCAGCTCTCTCTCCTTCCCTTCCTACCCTGCCCTCTCCACCAGTTCCCCTAGTCCCTGACCCAACTCCACTCCAATCCCCAGTGAGGGTGAGACCCTCCATGGTGGATATCCAGTGACTGTCATTTCATGCAGGGCAGGGACTAGGCTCTCCTCCAAGGGTCCTGGCTGAGAGATCCTCCCATATTGTGGCATGGGCACTCAAAGTCTATTTATACACCAGAGATAACTACTACTCAAGGTCACATAGATTACCTAGGCCCCCTCACTGGCACCCACGTTCAGGGGATCTGGGTCAGTCCAATGCTTTCCACACAGCCATAAATCTGGGATCTAATAGTTCTTCCTTGTTCAGGTCAACTGTTTTTATGGGTTAAACCAGCCCAGTCTTAACTTCTTTGCCCATCAGTTCTCCCTTTTTGACACTGGATTCCAGGAGTTAAGTTTAGTGCTTGTCTGTGGGTATCTACCTCTGCTTTCAACTAAATGGACAGAAACTCAATGCAATTCCTCTAAAATCAGGAACAAGACAAGGCTATCCACTCTCTCCATACCTCTTCAATATTGTACTTGAAGTTCTAACTAGAGTAATACCAAAACAAAAGGAGATCAAGGGGATACAAATTGGAAAGGAAGAGTCAAACTTTCACTATTTGCAGATAATATGACCCCCCAAAAAAACTCTACCAGGGAATTCCTGAAACTGATAAATACTGTAAGCAAAGTCACAGGATACAAGATCAACTCAAGAAAATCAGTAGCCCTACTATATACAGACAATAAAAGGGCTGAGAAAGAAAACAGAGAGACATCACCCTTACAATAGCCACAAACAACATAAAATACCTTGGGGTAATGCTGACCAAACAATTGAAAGGCCTGTATCACAAGAACTTTGAGTCTTTTTTTGTTAAACTTAAATTTAAATTAGAAACAAGGTTGCTTCACATGTCAATCCCAGGTCCCACTCCCTTTCCCTCCCCTCTTCCCATGCCCTCCCACCAAGTGCCCACCATGGGGGTATCCATAGTCTGTCATTACATCCAGGGCTGGGCCTAGACTCTCCCCCAGGAGTCCAGGATGAGAGTGCATCTCTCATTGTGGGGTGGGCAGCCAAAATCCATTTGTATGCCAGGGATAAATACTGATGTACTACCCAAGGCCCCATAGATTGCCTAGGCTTCCTCACTGACACTAACATTCAGGGGGCCTTGATCATTTCCATGCTGGATTCCCAACCATCAGTCTTAGATTCAAGAGCTATCCCATGCCAGGTCAGCTGTTTCTGGGGGGTTAAACCAGCCCAGTCTTAACCCCAGTAGCAGAGACATCCCTGGCCATCTAGGAAATGCCAATAAAAACAACTATGAGATAACATCTAATTCCTGTCAGAATGGCTAAAATCAAAAATCCAAGGACAGTTTATGCTGGAGAGGTTGTGGGGAACACTCCTCCACTGCTGGTGGGACTGCTGACTTCTACAGCCACTTTGGAAATCAGGAAATGGGATTCAGTCTACCTCAAGACCCAGCAATTCCACTCTTATGTATATACCCAAAAGATGCACATTCTTACAGCAAGGATGCCCATTCCACTAAGTTCACAGCAGCATTATTTATAATAGCCAGAAACTGGAAGCAACCTAGATGATCATCAACTGCAGAGTAGACTGAGGAAATATGGCACATTTACACAATGGAATACTATTCAGTGGGAAAAAACAATGGAATCTTGAAATTTGCAGGCAAATTATATCACTAGAATAAACCATGCTGAGTGAGGTAACCAAGTCACAAAATGAGAAACATGTACATATTCATTTATGGATTTTTAGACATGAATCTGGGAAGTGCCAGCATACAATCCCACTGCCAGGCAGTCTTAGAAACAGAACCTTCATCCAGCGACTGATGAAAGCATTTCTACTTTTAGATGTAAAAAAATATAAGACAGGCACATGAGTAATATGGAGCAATTATTGACTACCATGGAGTTACTTGTGCTCTTGTACCTAGTTTCAGAAGATTGCCCTCAAGATTGAAGGCAATGATACATGTATTTTAAAATGATAACATGTATTTTATTGACTTCTCAGTCTTCACCAATGTGCCACTGTACTGTTTTTACCTGGATTGTTCTTATGTTCCCAACAGTCCAGGAAATCTCAAAGCACATTTTTTCAAATATTATGCATTTATGATGATTAAAAAATGCATTAAGCTATAAACAATCCAAAACTTCATCTACCAAGGGCAAACTTGTGTGTCTATACAGCTCTTATCCTTCAGGGATGACAGACCACAAGAGTAAATGTGGTCCTCATAATGAATTTGCCACTAATGTGAATACTAATCTTTTTCTCCCTGGAGAATATTGCTGTTATAGGTATTATCATTGAAAAAGGACTTTAATTCAAAAATGTCTAATTACACGATAGGTTAATTCTATTAACTACAAAACCTCTAAGGGACTTTAACATTTTTGACTATTAAATAAGTATAAATGGTCTAGCTAAATTGCTAATGATTGCCTTTCATTGCAAAGCGGAAACTATTTGATAAATCTGCTCTTCCTTCTGGAACACTGGGACAAAGATGTTATTTGAGGGTAATAATAATTCATTGCAATTACATTTAATGCATAGTGATGATGCTAATATTATGTATAGTCTGAGCTTCTCATAATGATTGCTTCCTTGACTATTATCAGACTTGAGGGTAGGCACAAAGAGCCTACTATTAGTAATAAAACAAATAATGGTAAAAATAAATGGGATCCCTTATTCATAACTGCAAGTAAGGATTATTTGCGGTGTTGATGGTGTCAGAACATTTTTCTTTTCTCCAAGGCAGCTTATATAATAGACAAATACTAGACTTTGTATACTTAGCATGTGATTATTTGAATGTGATGATTTTTCTTTGTTAAAGTGTAGGCATTGGTCTAGACACATTGGGGCAATTAGAATAGCTAAGAGTCATTGAATCTGCTAATTTTAACCATATCTGAACATCTAATAGCCCTTGTTTATAAACAGAAATATATTATATACAATTCTTACTCTTGTTCTCATATTAAAGAAACTTCCTTTTTTGCCTCAATATATGTCATTTAATACTAAATAAGAATTCAGGACAGAACAAAACCTAATGGAAATATGAATAAAATAGTTTCTTACCTGAAAAGAATTACTTCTTTACAGTCAAAGTTAAACATAATGTTGAATACTTGTAATAATCTCAGCACTAATCTGGCTGAGACAAGTAGTCAACACCTTTAAGGCAGGCTTGGGTTATAGGCTAAGTTTAATTGCCTAAAATGGATCTTGTAAAGAAAGAAAATGAGAAAGCTTCACATATATCAGTGTGATACATATACACGGATATTTCAATATGAAGTTTCCTTTCTCTTGGAGTGTAAACATTCTTGGATGGCTCCAGCGCATCAAAAGAAATCAGTTTAGTTGAAGGGAGATTTGCTATTACTTATTGTAAAAATTACCTGGCAATGCTGTTAGAGAAAAAAACTAGGCACAAAATAAAAAACCTTTGATAATAAAACATCATGTCTTTAGTCCTCAGACACAATGGAATATAATAGAAACTTAGCAAATTGCAAGTAGGACATAGTCAAGTAGAATGCCTAACTGCTCGGGTTCAAGTGAATAGCAGGAGTAAAACAACATTATATACCTAAAGTGTGCTAAGCAGACATTTGTAGGAGGAGAAGAAAAGAATCCAGAGCAATGATTCATGGTAGGCTATCTTGATTTAAAAGGAGAAATGCACACAAATAACAAAGTAATAATGAAAGAGAAAGAATAAAGAAGGTCATTAATTAGAAAATATTGGAGTTGCTATAGGCATTTAATAATTTTATTAAAACTTGCTGGCTATGCACTAAGCAGATTTCCTTACAAAATGCCAATAAGCACAAGGTGGAGAATATAGAAAATGTGAACACTAAAATTATGGTCTTATTTTAATGTCTTTTCTTTCCTTTCTTTTCCTACTCAAGATGTCAATAAGGATATTAGAGACCTTATCTTCTTGAAGAAAATGAAATGACTATAATGAATATAAGAATGCATGTAGGTTGTGACAAAATGCCAGTTTGTAAGAAGAAAATTGACATGTTTCTCCTAGGATTTCTAATTCTATCACATGGGCTTAAGTAGTGCTCAGCAAGCAATGAAAGATCAGTGAGAAGTGAAATGCATACATTATATTATCCTATGAGGGTAATGAGGTTATAAAGAGAAAAGGAGGCACAAGAGATATGCATTATAAAATAAACAAGACATACTTTTAAGGTTACTCCTATCACACTTGAAGAGAGACATCCAAGTAATTTGTTCACAGCAGCTAGTAATCAGAAAATACTAAACCTCTTTCTGCATGGGAGTTTTAAGGCTTGCACATATATATATGCCTGGAATCCTCTTAGGAAACTATTACTTCAGTATCGACACATTCAAAGTATTTTAACAACTTCAGATTCAATGTGATTGTCTCTATTATGTTTTTATTTATTCAAGAATAACAGCAAGTAGTTACCATTATAATTATTGTTTTAAAAGTTAACTTCAAAATTTGTTGGTAAGAACAGATACATGCATTTAGACAATGTTACTATAGATTTGGAGGGTATTTTTAATGTTTAACTCTCAATTACAAACTTGCCACTGCGTGGATGTTTGAATAAAAAATGTCCCCTATATGCTCATATATCTGAAAAATTCGTCTTCAGGTGGTAGCTCTGTTTGGGGAAGTTATGGAACATGAACTGAACATAGTAAAAGAGAAAGTATGGAGTTGCCTTGAACTCACTGACATAGGAAAAGACTTTCTGAAGAGAAGACCACGAGCACAGGCACTTAGATCAATAATTAATAAAGGAGATGGTGAAATTTAAATGCGCCTGCATTGCAAAAGGCACTGTCATCTTGAAAATATGGTAGATTAGAGAGTGAAAAAGATTTTTGTCATTTGTACATCCAGTGGAACACATATAAGAAATATATAAAGAACTCAAAAACTAGGTATCCAGAAAACAAATAACTGAATTTAAAAATTGAGTTAAGATCTAAAAAAGAAAATTCTCAAAGAAGAAACTGAAATTGTTGAGAAACACTTGAACTGTTCAACATCCATAGTCATCAGGAAAACATCAATCAAAATTATTTACCTAATTCATCTTACAGCCTTACAATGAATAAAAGCAATCACAAAAGTGACAGCTCATGCTGAATAGGACATGGAACAAAGGCAATGAATATTCACTGCTGTTGGGAGTGCAAACTTGTAAAGCCAATATGAAAATCAGTGTGGCAATTCTTTTGGAAAAATACTAATCAAGCTAACTCAAGATCCAGATATACCATGCTTGGGAATATACCAAAAGGATATCTCCTTCTGCCACAAAGCCATAGAGATACTCTCTCACCATGTTCTAGGCTGGAATGGTAGGATCAAGTGGGGAGGGTGAGAGGAGACATTGATGAAGGAGGGAATGTGCAGATAGACAGATACAATTAAGGGCCATTTGAGGGGTAGTGTGGAAAACTAATACAGTAGAATCTCTCTCTCGCTGTCTCTGTGTGTGTGTGTGTGTGTGTGTGTGTGTATGTGTGCGTGTGTGTGTGTGTGTGTGTGTATGTGTGTGTGTGTGTGTGTGTGTGTGTGTGTGTGTGTGTGTGTGTAGTGATCTAAATGAAATTACCAAACAATGGGAGACATGGAGAGCCTCAATTCTGGATATTGTTACCAAATGAAGTTCCCAGTACTGGAATTGGATTGCATTTAATTTAATTGTTGGCAAATGGGACATTGCCTACTATGTAGGCATTAGGACCTAATTTTCAACCCCAGAATCTGAGGCAGGCTCAGGCATAGTAGTATACAATTATTATCTCAGTGCCAGGGATGCAGAGACAGGCTATCTCTGGAATTTGCTGCCCAGCAAACCAAGCTTGACCTACGAGTTCAACCGCAGTGAGAGCACCTGTCTCCAAAATCAAATCTCAGAACCAACACCCAGAGTTCACTCCTGGTTTTCTCACATGAATGCCAGTGCCTTCATTGTATACATATGTGGTGTTATTTTATATATGATCTAACAAATAAAGCTTGCCTGAATGTCAGAGTACAAGGTTGGCCATGCTAGTCAGCCATACAGGCCGGGCATTGGTTGCACACACCTTTAATCCCAGGACTCAGAAGACAAAGGAAGACGGATATCTATGAGTTCAAGCCACCTGGACTACATAAAAGTGAGTAAGTCTAAAGTGAAACAGAGCACACACCTTTATGGAAAATAACGTAGGTGGGAACTGGATGCAGAAAACAGGGGAACGCGTAATCAGGATATATTAATTAAGGAAAAAATCTATTTTCAATAATTTGGAATAAGCATAGATTCTCTTGAGCCTGAGAAGACTTACTGGATTCAAATTTTTGAATTGTGTTGAGACCTAAAGATGATGGCAGTTTTTGAAGTCAAACCAAATGCATTTTCCATTATGAGATACACTCATAAATCTTAGGAGTTTGGGGAAAGAAAGTGGTAGTTTGAATGAGGAATGTCACTCATGTATTTGCACCCTTGTGTCTCAGTTGGTCGTTTTGGTTTTGGCGATTATGAAGCTTTTAGGAGGTAGCAGTCTTTGTGGAGAAGGGCATCATGAAGGACACACTCTGAGAGTTTCTAGCCTCACTCCACTTCTGGGTTCCTTCTGTTGCTTCATGTGCCTGAATGAAAATGTAATCTTTTCTGCAAACTTTCTGTCCTGCCACCTGCTCTCACTTCTTCCCCACCATTATGGAATCTATCATTATTGACCCGAGAAGCCAAAATTAGCCCTTTTACACTCTAATTGCTCTTCTTGAAGAATGTTTAATCACACTAAAAGGAAGGTAAGTTGTACACATTGTCACAGAATATCCTGTATCTTCCTATTGATAGGTAACCAGTAACCAGGAGGAAAAGAACTCACTAATTCTTAATTCCTGATTTACTATTATAGAAGGATTGTCACTCCAAAGTTTCCCTCCAGTAATGGAAGACTTGCAAATTATGTGATATTATTGTGTATAATACTATGATTTAAACTGTGATGAAGTTAGTATTTGGCTCACTGAGGCTTCAGGTAATAAGAAAATATGAAATGTTGCTTGCTTATGTTGCAAAATCCCTGGCCTCACTTGGAGAATTTGGGGAAAAGAAAATAAAGATGTGTCATTCAAATCCCTTATGGAACATAAACTTGGGCATATGACCTGCAAACATGTGTGTAAATGTATGCTGATGTCAACGCATGCTTTGTAGACTGCTGCAATTACAAGAAAAAAATAGTGTTAAACATCTTTTATTTACCCAAGATCCTTCACATCTGATCATAAGGAATTCTAATCTGTCAAAGTTTTCCTTCACAGCTTCCAATCATTTCATGAACCTTTTATTTCACATAGACTGCATAATAACATATTAAACATATTATCATAAATTCTATTACCTATCATTTATTGTGTACCTATTCATCTACATACATGCCTATCTACAAACCTAATGTCTGTGATTCTACCATGCATTTTTTCTATTTAGAAAAGAGATTTAAGATACAAAGACTATTGGACAGAGAAATAGACTTAAGGAGAATAATTCTATTTCTTATTTTGTACTGACAATAATTTTGGCATAGAGTAATAACAAGCCCTCAAAGACACTTGTATTATAATTACAATCAGGATAAAAAATAATCAAAATTTGAGAGACAGACAAATAAAAGAAACAACTTTTCTAATACATAAGCTACTAGGAGACAGGAAAGAATACAGGTCAAATTCAGGACAAGCGTCAAATATCTTGAGAATAAGTAGAGTCCATAGGCTTCATAAAACTTATAGATTGACCCTCAAGTAACTTTAGATTTTCAGAAACTTCCACCCCTTCCTCAACTTTTGAATTTCTAGTTCAATTCTATGACATCATACGAATTTGCATAAACTGGACATGTTCTTGTCTTTCTTAACTTCCCTGTCCATTTTATTCAATTTTCACTATCTCAAGAATTGTCTTCTGTGGTTTACAACAGAGGAGCTGCAAACCTAGGTCCAGATGCCAATGTGATGAAAAGGAAGTGAAAAAGCCTTTCTGGAATTATCATATTTATATTCAGGGCAGATACCTTGCCACAGAGGCAGTATTTATCAGGGGCAGTAGAATTTTGAGAAATACTGGGAAGGATTACTTATGTGAGTCTTTACAGCATTCAAAATAATTCTGCTAAGGAGTTATTCTTCAAATTGTAATCATTAGTTGTTGGGGAAGTCCTGTTATTTGTCAATAAAGTACTGTTGAGCCTATAGAAAACCTAGATAGGAGGGACTAGGAGTCGAGGAGGATTCTGGGAAAGAGAAAGACAAGAGAGTTCGAGATGTAACCGCCATTGGGGTAGGAAGCCTGGAAACCTCTCCGGTAAGAGACATACTTAGATTAACAATTATGGGGTAATTACTTAAGTCAGAGCTAGCCAGTAAGGGACAAGCAAGGCCAACAGCTTCATAATTAATATAGCCTCCTGTGTATTTATTTGGGACTGATGCGGCTCTGGAACCAAGATGGCGGGCAGAAAGGCTTCTCTCAAAGAAAAAGCTTCTCTTAACAGAATGGTTGTCAGAAGCGGGATTGAATTTCCACGCAAAACAACAAAAGCTTTAAAGGAATTTTAGAAACAGAAGAACGGAGAGAAGCATAGATTTTGGTAGCAGCATTTTCTCAGGTGTGCTCTGTTTTGCTATCGACAAGCCGAGATTCATGTGGCTCGCTTACCGGAGTCTTCCTGACTCGGCATAAAAAGAAAAAAAAACCAACAAGGTTGTTTTAAGAGACTCTGCTAACGATTTAAATTTGTACGTACAGCTGGAAGTGGCAGCTTTTGCTGGATGTCAGCATGGACTGAGGCGGTAAGCTGGAGTCACGCTTATGCCCGCCATCTTGAAACGGCAGTTTAAAACAGCCACGGTTTTACAGATAAGACACGTGGCCAGAAAAACGTAAAGATTTACAGTAAAGTCAGACTTGGATGAACAAAACCTCTAAAGGTTTACAGTGTGTTTAAAAATATACGTGAGATTGAGAGAGAAAATGAAACGGCAAAGTGGTAAATACAAAAGCCGGGTGTGGTGGCACACGCCGGTAGGATTGCTCCAGAGGCAGAGGCAGGCAGGTTTCCACAGAGAAACCCGGTCTCAGAGAAAAATAAATAAAAGTGAAAGAAATAAAGTAATATTAGATAAATAAATAAGCCACATAAAGATGGAAAATACACAGAGAGTCTGGATACTGTACGCTATTGTGTTTTTCAGTTTTTTGATTGCTAAGGAAGGAACAAATGCTAAAGTACACTTGATTATAAATGCTGCTGAATTAATCCAACTTCTATCTTTTGAAAATGCCTTGACCTCAAAATTTAAGGATATGTTACTCAGAAAAGGAGTTTTAATTTATGTTTCCACAGAACATAAAAAGCTGAGGATTTCTTCCAGACTTCTGTGGTTTGACGAACCAAGACCCCCGGAAGCAGTGGACCAGGTGTTCCAACTATTGAGACAGCTAAGATGATGCAGCTTTACAGACCCCGAAAATACGGACTTATACAGGTTTCTGAGTTTTGTCATGATCCCCATGGTATAAACAGCGCCCCCTTCCAGCAGGAAGCAGTTTGGAATGAGCGACGTCCCAATTCCCATCTTGTTTATAAATCTTTGTTTTCATTTAAATGGGATTGTTTATAATTGGCTAATGATCACAGCCAATCTCCTTTTTAATGGTAAAAAGGGGAATTATGGTATGGGTATTGTTTTTCATTTATTGAGACAAAATCAAGGTCAATTTTGTGATGCTTATATTTCTCCTCTTGATTAAGTATTGTGCTTATACTGATCTTTTACAACGTAATGCATAATTGAATACAGACTGTAGATAGTTACTTATAATAGAATTTCTAGTTACATAAGTTCGGTTTCTAGATATACAGAAATATATTTGAGATTGACAGTCTTCAAACCTCTCAAAGACCTTCAGAAAATGGCATTTAAAATGGTTTAGGGTTTGTCTTGACAATGTGAAATGTCTGCTCCTGGCAGCACCAATTATGTCTGAGAGGAAAATGGGCATCAAAGAAACTCGTTATGGAGTTTGCTTTCAACGTGGCAATATTAGCCATTTGGGCAAGAAACTGCTCTTGCCTAGATTGTTTGACTGTTGTTGTATCATCTGGACATGCAGGACCCACAGGAAAGTGACTACTGAACTCAGTCTTACAGGGTTCCTGCTTGATGAAGAGTCTACGAGACTTTCTGCAGGACAAAGAAAAATGACTGACAGACTGCCAATGCAGATGGACAGTTTGAAATTTCCTGCTTTGCTGAGAAGTGTTCCAGACACATTGTGGCCTATGGGCTGAAGATGGATGCCCCAACGTTACAGAGGAACTTCGGGTGACTGTCCAGGCAGTAAGATGTCTCTGTCAATCCTAGTGTTTATATATTATCCTTCTGTGGTCTTTGATGGAGTTGAAGACAGATAGTTATAATTATAGTTTTCCTTAGTTATGATAAAAGATAAGCTATATATAGGACTTTGGACTCACAAGGATGGGATGGATATTTTCTTTAAATCTTGCTAAAATATTGTAACTATGTTCTTATTTGATAACTGTTCTGTTATATACAATTTGACTATGTTAAAATTAAGACCTTTCTTTTGTTTAAACAGAAAAGAGGAGATGTTGGGGAAGTCCTGTTATTTGTCAATAAAGTACTGTTGAGCCTATAGAAAACCTAGATAGGAGGGACTAGGAGTCGAGGAGGATTCTGGGAAAGAGAAAGACAAGAGAGTTCGAGATGTAACCGCCATTGGGGTAGGAAGCCTGGAAACCTCTCCGGTAAGAGACATACTTAGATTAACAATTATGGGGTAATTACTTAAGTCAGAGCTAGCCAGTAAGGGACAAGCAAGGCCAACAGCTTCATAATTAATATAGCCTCCTGTGTATTTATTTGGGACTGATGCGGCTCTGGAACCAGGCTGGCGTGGCAGAGCCCAGGCGACTGGCGGGGGGATAAACCAAAGCGGCTAGCAAAAGAAAAAGCTTCACTTAACAGTTAGTCTCATGTTTTATTCCTTTTTTTTAAAATTTTAAGCCATTCCATATAGGACCCATACTTCAATTTTCATCCGTTTCTCAGTATAACCTTTTCACTCCCAATACCATTTTGTCTAAACTATAATATATAGTTCTGTTCTACAGTCCCAAATGATGTGTCAAATTGCTATTTAATATCATAGTTGGATATCTCCAAAGTAGGTGAACAATTTTACATGTGAAATCAGACCCTTTAATCTCTCACAGATATGTAAGAATAAAATTCGGTTACTTTTTAAATAGCCTACCTTTACGAATATGGTTTGTAAATTGGTCTAGCTAACACTTAGCAGTAGCAAACATAGTTTATTCACTTGTACTTACTACATGCTGGAATATGGAAAGAGAAAAGAGATTTCATAGCTTTTCCACGAATTCTTTTTTATTATTTAAATTAGAAACAAGCTTGCTTCACATGTCAATTCCAGATCCCTCTCTCTCACTGTTACCAGTGAGACTTGAACTTATGAGATCTGGTTCCAGCCTCTTTTTTCTAGTTTAGTCCATCCTACTGATTTTCCTGCAAGGTGTAGTGAGTGACATCAACCAGTTATCTCTATATTGTAGGCTGTGAATTGTGCCTCAGATAGATTTTTTACAGGTTTATGCCCTTCCAATAAATTTAAGTTGCTGTTGTTTAACAAATGGAAGTACAATTTTAATGGAAGAACTGCATTGCCATTGCAATTACACAAATAAAAATTTACCGTTTGCATTCCATATACAACATTCTTAACAACCAGTCATATTGGCACTTAAAAAAACTTACTAGAAAAATAAATCCTGCTGTGCTTTTCGTCAGAGACAGATGACTTTGCAAAGTACAGAAAATGATGTCTGTGCACCAGCAAATGTTCTCTCTCTTAACTGTTTTATTAAATGTGGAGAAAAAAATTTAAATCAAACTTTGGCTCCTTTCACCCTGCCATCTAACAGTGTCTAACATCAAACTATTTATAACTTTGTACATTCTCAGCCTTATTCTGAATTATGTATACTTCCTATTGATAGATCTAAATTAAGTAAGTTAGATGGTTGTAGCTCTATTTCCTTTATTTCAGTGTTATTTTCTTTCTAAAATGCCAAAGATCATTTATAAGGGATTTGACTATTATTGAGTCAAACATTCCTCTGAATTATAGGATATCAACTAAGGCTTTTAGGTTATTCCTTCAATTTATTTTTTAAGATGTTGTAGTTCCTTTCCCAAATCCAAACCATGAAAAATAAATTACAGTGTGTGCATCACCTTGGAAGCACATTTTATTTGAGTAATACTCATTCACTTCAAAGAACATATGCCATTTTCTGTTTAAAATGCTTTCAAGCATATTTTAAAAAGCTACACAAACATAAGTAATCATTATTTATTTTCCTATCTATTTCATTTTGTTACTAACAATCAATAAACATACATATTTATATTTTCTTTATTTATGTCAATGTTTTCACAGTAAGATGTGTCACTTAGTTACTTCAAAAACACAGATGTTTCCTTGAGAGAATGAAAAGGTAAAGGTGTGCTTTCAATTTTTTATTGTGATTTTATCTCATATTATTTTATTTTTAATTTTTAAAAATTTACACACCAACCCAAGTTCCTCATCCCTCCCCTTCTCCTGCCTCTCCCCTTCTTCCTTTTTCCCCATACCTCAGAGACGATAAGGTCTTCCTTGGAGAGTCAGCAAATTCTGATATGCCAAGTGAGGCAGGACCAAGGATCTTACCCCTGCATCAAAGCTCAGCAGGGTATCCCACCATAGAGAGTGGTCGACAAAAGCCAGTTCATGCACCCAGAATATGTCCTGGTCCCACTGCCACTCCCAAAATTGTCACCCACATTTGATGGGCCTAGTTTGGTTCCATGCAGATTCCCTAGATGTTAGTTCAGAGACCATGAGCTCCCCATAGCTCAGGTCACCTATTTCTGTGGTTTTCCCATCATGATCTTGACTCCCATTGTTCATATGATCCCTCCTCCCTCTCTTCAGCTGAACTCCAGGAGCTTAGCCCAGTGATTGGCTGTGGATCACTCCATCTGTTTCCATCTGTTACTGTATATGAATTATTTGAAGACAATTAGGTTAGACACTAATCTGATTACAGGGGAAGGCCTTTTCAGACACTCTAATATTGCTAGGAATCTTAGCTGGGGTCACCCTCTTGGATTCCTGAGAATTTCCCTAGCACCATGTTTCTTCCTAATCCTATATTGGCTCCCTCTCTCATAATATCTGTTTCAATGTAATTCCCCAACTTTGTCTTTTTGATCCCTCATGTTTCCATTCCCCATCTGCTCCCTGCTATCCCTCTCCCAGTTTACCTGTAGATCTTATCTATTTTCCCTTCCTGTTGTCTTCCATGTGAGTCTTTCTTAGATTCCTCCTTTTTACCTAGCTTCTCTGGGGTTGTGGATTGTAGTAGCCTGGTTATTCTTTTCTTTAGGTCTAATATGCACTTATGAGTTAGTACATACCATGTTTGTCTTTCTGGGTCTAGGTTACCGTACTCAGAACAGTTTCTAGTTCCATCCATTTGCTGGAAATTTCAAGATATCATTGCTTTCTTGCTCCATTTTGTGTTCCCACATTTTCTTTATCCATTCTTCAGTTAAGGGGCATGGATTTTTATTGAAACAATAATGATTTTAGTATTTACAGGAATATAATGTGTGGAGAAATAATAAAATACTAATTACTAAAAACAAGTATGAAGTATTAATTTTACTTCAAGAAACATATCAAACAGTTATTGCCTGGATTAAAAAAACAAAAGTGTTAAAAATCAGTTCATAATTGTAATATAAATATGTTTTATCACTTGTATAATTTAATGATAAAGTTGCTAAATTTCATATTAAAGTCATCACTAGTTTAGTTTTGGAAAGGATGCCTAAGAGGAAAAGCAGTTAAGGTGTTAATATTCCACATCCAAATGAATACAAAGGTAATTGGTTGGTTATTTCTGCTGTAGAATTGATGACGCCATTGATGTGAATGGATGATGACAATGATGTTTGGATGAATGATGCCATTGATGGAGATTCCTCATGAACAGTACTTGTGGAAAGAGTCCAGAGCTCTTAACATGCAAAGGGAAAAGAAGAGAGAAAATAGGCACTATTTTTACCATTGTCATAGAATCCTTCCTATTTTCACAAGGGTGTGATGTGTGTTGGAGAACCTTTATTAGTAACATATAAAGGAAGATGGAGATTTGTTCTCAAAGTATTCACAAGGTTAAATAACAATATATAACAATTTCAGCAGTTTCTGCCCTGAAGAAATTTCTAAGAGAATCTGAATCTAGGAATACTGTAGTTAGATCCTGACTTCCTCGTCTCTGAGAAGAAAATAAGTGGCCAGCCTTGAAACCATACTGATACAAATAACATAAATGGACTCAGCAGTTTCTATTGACATATTTTGGGGCATACATGTATATACCCCCACCGTGTGTGTGTGTGTGTGTGTGTGTGTGTGTGTGTGTGTATGTTTGTGAATATACTCAAAGAGAAACAGGCTATCCACTTGAGGGTGCAGGGATGGGGTCAGTTTAAAACTGGATTTGATCGAATGGGCTAGACAGAGAGAAGGAAGGGAGGAACTGATATGACGGTATTTCAATTAAAAACATTTAACATAAAATAAAAAAGAATTGAGTCAATTTCTAACATTTATATAATTTCTTTAATCCTCAGAGTGCTTAGCCAACATAAACTAATTAATTAAGTGAAAGCTATCTGTGGGTTATGGAATGCTTATAAACAACTGCCTGTCATTGGCAAAAAAATTCTGTTCTTGTTTACTATTTTATTACTAAACTTATGAGACTCTTTTTAATTTTAATAATATTATTCAAGACACAAGAGTCATGTGAATGGAAATACCTCATGATGTACTCATATTCCCTTCATTGATCTAAAAAATGATCCTAATCTGTTCCAATATTACCTCCCCCCCTCCAACAACTCAACAACTTAATTCAGTAGATAAGAGCTATTGGAAATTCAGCTGAAATATCAGAGTAGATTTTTTTATTTATGTCAGTTGTGATGGCGAAGGAGAAAAACATGATGAAAATGTATTTTACAAAATATAAAGTACAGTATAAAATCCCATTATCTTTAGTCAACTTTCATCATCAATATTTTATAGGATAAATATAATACTCCTATACTCTGTAGTAATAAAGTTTGTTAAGTTCAGAACCTAGGCTCTGGCATCCCTAACAATCTAGAGTAATAGCAACCATAAAGATCCATTAAGGAAAAATTCCCAGTGAAGAAAATAAAACTTTTACCCTGGGTGGCCACTTAACGATCAGTTAGACAAGGTCAATCACCTAGCCAAGAGACCAACCCTATGCGAACTGGCTCATGTTATTCCACACGAAAATACTCTACTTTTTCTTCCCCAAATCCTCACCCTTAGTACAGTACTTTAAAGACTTCAGGCATGCAGATTCATGCATCGGGGGCTTTTCTGAATCATTCAAAAAGCATAACAACCCTTTCATCTTTTTAGTTCTTTGTGACTGCATTTTTTTCTTAGTACCTTGGGATTTCTCAACATTTTGTGCTTCCTTCCTCTTTCCCCAAAGATTCCATTTCTGTACTGTGGCTGCAGGTCTTACTGCCATGGTGTCTTAACTAGCAGACTTGTTTGTTTTCCTTCTTTCCTCCTCTCTCTGTCTCCTTGCCTCTGCTGAGGTTTCCAGCTATCCCGCTAGGAGTCTTTTTATTTCAAAGATGAATAAAATTGTTCCTGAGATTCCATTTGAGGCAATTCTTAAATTCTTTTATTAATGACACTAGGATTCCAGAGAGGGAACACCAGTTTTCCTTCCATCATTAAGGTTGGCCGCTTGTCTTCCATTGACCAAATAAAGAGACAAAATATAATGAAAAGCAAAGACAGGCAATTCACTCAATGTAACCACATTGGTAAGATGGTTAAGTAAAAATTCCTCACGATTCCCAATATTAGTTCTCTAAGGCACAAAATTTACATAAATAGTTTAAGAAAATAAGATGTATAAGCAGATTTGTACAATTAGTAGGTTTGGGTGGGTGCGCAAATGTAGCAAGCCATACTTGGGAGGCCAAAATCCCTCTCAGAACATTTCTCAGATCATTAAACTTCACGTGTCAGCAGCACCGGTACTGTTGGACTGAAAGAGTCCTAAGAGTCATTGGTATTTATTTCATGTTGAAAGGCCGAAGAACCTAGTTTTAGTTTCAGAAATAATAGGGTAAACACACTCACCTTGTCTTCTAGAAGACAGGCAAGCAAAGAAATGCTACTTTCTACCAGACAATGCACATCTGTGCCACTGCCAGCTGTTCACATGCTGGAAGAAAGCTTTTCTCTCTCTTAATCTGCTCTGGAGATGCCTTCAAAGGTTCATCCAGATGCATGCCTCTTAGTACAAACCAGGTCTAAAAAAACTTTTAATCAAGTTATCACAGGTCCATCCCTTACCAACTTGACACAAAATATTTTCTTATGTCGTATTTACTTTCCAAATAAAGACAGTAACAAGGTCATAAGTCTGCCTAATAAGATAAAACAATCTCATGTCCCTAAAAGTAGACTGTCCTTGAACCAGAATAACAGGAAGGATTTTAAAAAATAATTCTGTGTTTTAATACTTGTAACTTAATATATAATACAGATTTTACAATGCTGATATTTGAAATGTTATATGATAAATAGAAGAAAGAACACACAAATATTTACTTACTTTACCTGTACACATATTATACGTATATTCTTGGCAAAATAGGACAGTATCACTCATGGATATTACAAACTTAATTTTTGAAAATGTGTATATGGACTTAGCTGATATTAACACTGTATTCTTTAATTACTCCTTCAATATACTGTCTACTTCAACAACAGACTTAGCTCTTTAACTGCAGGGTTAGCCTATACCCACACTCCTGGGACATTATTGTTGATTCCAATTCACATTAACCACAGGACATGGTAATACCAAGAGACACCATAAAGCAAACCTGAACTTCAGACACATTCTTCGTTACTGCCATTGTAAAGTAGTATTCCAGCTTCCCTATAGTAGCTTGGATCAATCACACCACCAAACACTAATTCTTTCATTCATCTGTTTGACTAATAAAATTGGGAAACCAAAGGAGACCAGGTGGAATTCGTAGCCTCCAGGGAATGGAATGTGTGTTGTGACTGCTGGAGCACAGACCTCCTTCTTTGGAAACAAGGCTTCTAAGACAGCATAGCCTATTATTGTAGTAATAGGAAACAAGGGTGATTGTGAATGGTACCATTCTAATTCATGCACGTAATTTTCTGGATCTATATATCCTGATTATGGGAGAAGCAACATCACACATTGGGTACTGATTCAGAGAATATATGTAGTCTTTTAAACAGCTTTTTCCATCCTGAAACAGGAGCAAGCTTTCCTTAGGAAATGATAGCAGAACCTATAGTGGATTATGAACTACTGGAGTAGCAAATGTCTATTCAGCATGAACAATTAACTATAAGATTGATAAGAGGAAACATGCACAGAACACGTAGATTCCTTGTAGTATCAACCCTCAATGGGTTCAAAAGTAACTTATCTCAGTAGATATTTATCTCAGTCAACATTTAGGGCTTAATATCAAGCCCATAAAAGATTATTGGTATGAAAATACTTCTACATTCCATTTTGAAGAGCTAATTGTAGTTATTTCCTCAATTTCCCCTAATAAATCCTTATTTACCAACTTATTCCTGATTTCCAATTCCTTGTACTTGGACATGTGAAAGAAAGTTACAAACAGTCTCAAGGTAGCTTTTAAAACTATAGACATCTGGCATTGTGGCTTCTGAATTAAATTATCAAAAAACAAAGGAAGACTTTCTGACACTGAAAGAATCTACTCCAGGCTTTCAAAGCTATTGTAACCTAGTTGAAACTTTAACTGCACTGAATAGATTACCCAAAGTTATATTAAGTCTACAACTTCAGCATGGTGAGGAAACATTCAAACTAGTGAATTCCATCATAACGGACACTGAAGCACTTTGGGACCTGTTAAGTGAGTTTCGTAGACAAAAGCAATGCTGTATGGCACACAATGACTGCGGACAATGCACTGTGTAAGTACACGGATGGTAGTTCTGGCAGAAGATTCACATGCATAGAAGTCAGGTCCATACCCAGAATAAATGTTGGTTCCAGTAAGGACCAAGCACTGCTCTTTTGTAGTGGTAGTTATCAAATGTAGTCAACCTGCCAACAGGTCAATGACTGGTCACTCTGGGGATAGTGTTGTGATGTGGGCTCCAGTACCATGTCAACTGCTGGTAGATTTGACAATCAGTAACAGCCAACAGCCATAGAAATGTCAGCATTTCTGAGTGGAATCCATGCTGTTGAACCCATGAATATACACCATCTCTTGTCCTTGGTGACACTGTTCATGGCTGTTGGGCAATGTCAGGGATGGCTGAGAAAGATACTGATGACTATATGTAGAATGAAGATTTCTATTTGCTTGATTGCTAAACTTACCCTCAGCTGTTATCATTCTTTAGTGAATATTTACATGAGACACAAATTATCTTCACATCCTTTGCTCACTTGGAGAGCTCAGTTTCCCTCAATATCTTTCTAATCTACGTTCCCAACAGACACTTTTCCAAATTCCTGACATCCAATCCAGTTAATTGGCTATAGCCCTTACATATCTGTATACATTACATATCCAGCCACTTTTCCTCAGAATAAAAATGTTTGACCATTATGTACTGGCTTAAGTCCTGTTTATTGTGAAGATTTTAATTTACCAACATCCTTTGAAATTTGTCCCCTAAAAGTGGTGTCTGCACAGCATGCGGAAAATATCTAGAAACTTAAAGCATACCTGGTCTTCTTACCCTTAGTCAACTAACCAAAAAGCATACATTGCGAGGCTATTGTTCCTTTGGACGATGAATTGCTGCTTAGGATATCCAAGTTTATGGTTTGGGGGCCCAGATCACACCACATTCATGATGGGCAGTTCAGGTCACATGAGAACTAAATGGTACATCATCAACCACTTGTTTTCCACAAGGACACACTTAAAAATTGCTTTATCTTCCTGAAATAAATGTGAATATAAGTAGAAGGCAAGAGGTATGCAGAGCTAAGCATTCCCTAGCAAGGGGGTAACCTAGCCCATCACTGATTAACCACTATCTCAAGTCTAATCTCTGATGAGGTGTTCTAATGAGTTTCTGTAACTGTGTGAAACTTCTTCCTGAAAAGTTTCTCCTCTTTCTGGCACAAGGTATCAGCCATTTCCTTTTCTCATCATGAGATTCCTGAGGAAATTTTAGTTTTTGAAACCTGTTATTTGTAACAGTCTGAAAGCCAAAGGAAGGAACACAAATACATCTATTGAGAATAACTTTGCTTCCTCTCTGACGATTACAAGAAGACCATACATTTTATGAATTTATTTAAAAGAGGTATGAAACTTCCAATGGCATTGTGTAAAATCCAATAAGTTATCAAGAAATGTGAATTTTTTCACAAGAAAACCTTATTTGCACATATAAAACTTCCCCAGTGCTTAAATGTCTTTTTGAAAAATGATGAGATTGCTGCTCTAAAAGATATTCCTAATTTCCTAAGCTTTCAAGATGAAAACGCACATTTACCATTGCTGAAACAGAAAAGACTGGGGGGGGGAAGATTAACAATATCTAGGAATGTCCTTATGTTACCTTCTGAAAAACCCTACCAGAGCAAAAGCATTTGCCAAAATGCTTTTTAGACAAATTTAGAATGTTCCCCCATGCAGTATGTGAAAGCTTTAATTGATCAAAGTAATTGCCTTTCTAATTTGTATTAAAAGACTAAAGTTCTGTAGACACATGCCATGTGTTCACTATACAAAAAAACCTTTATTAGAAATTAATATCTGGAAAATTTTTTAGAAATATCTAACCCAATTTGGAAATATGAGGCAGTCATCAATACTAAATCAGTTTTTTTCTATTTGTGAATAGCAAGTGGTTTTCAATACTTTGACTGTGGCATAAATCAGCAGAATAAATATACAGTAAAGTCCTTTATTAAAGCGTTGCTTATACTGGAAGTAAAATTTTAAAAAGTAGAGAGAAAGACTATGATTTGTGAACACATAGAGTAGAATTCAAAGCCTGAATGAGCTACTGTGTTCAATTTCTTCATTACTCAAATGAGAAAATAAACACTGGAATTTTAGGTAGTGGAAGTCACATAGCAATGTTATACAGAAGTTAGAATACAGCTATGTCAAGAGACATTGACATCCCTCCAGACTGGATATCTTCAGGAAATAGACATTGACCAAGTCTGGGTTCATGACTCAGAGTATTTTTAAATGAGGAGATGTCCTTTGTTATCTTGTAACCATAAGCCATTTGAATTTTTAAAGAAAAGGTAGTATCAGGACAGATTTTTCTCTCATTTTTAGAAATAAGCTGATAAGTAGCCTGGCGGTGGCCTATAATCTCAGCACGTGGGAAACAGAGGCAGGTGGATCTCAGTGAGTTCAAGGCCAGTCTGGTCTGCAATGTGAGTTCCAGGACAGCCAGGATTGCTACACAGAGAAACCCTGTCTCGAAACAATAAAAGATAAAATAAATGTGTCAATACTTGATGAGTGTTCAATTTCTATTTGGCTATGGCTTATTTGGCCTCTGTAGAATATATTTCTGTGACGTACACACTAGACATTCTTTACTTATTTTTTGTTCTACTCAATTTTGCCAATAAATTCAGAGCTGCAGTTGTTTAAATGTTTGTCTTAATTATGTCTTTAAATATATAAAACCAAGGAAGTAATGTGCATTGGTGCAACTTATTAATGCCTTTGATATTGGAATTTTATTGAGGTAGTTTTGCTTTGTTAATTAATGCATGTGGTAGACATACAATAAATGTAATTAGCTGATAGAGTGTTGAGCATGTGTGATGCCCTGTGCTCAATCCCCAGAAGTAAAAACCTAAAGGTTTAAATTGTAATGATACAAAGAATCTTTAAAAACATTTCAAGGTGTATGAAAATATCTGTATTTGATAAAATTGTAGACGCGACTGCATTAGGGAAAATAAAACACGGGCCTGAGGCATACCTCCACTTCTACCAACCAACGACTAATTTTTACAGCTCTGTGTAAAGAAGGATTCTTAACTCTGATACAGAAAAGAATTCTAAGACAAAGCAAGCATTAGCAGAATTGTCATTTGTTAGGAAGAAATTTAAACATATTTCAGCTTGGGGCTAACACACCATTTCAGAAAAAAAAAAGAGTACACACTCACAAGATTCGATATAGGATTCTAAAAATCTTGATTGAGCCATGTAGTTTTGATGTGACTATCAAAGATTTGATTAACATGCTTTCTGTTTTTTTGAAAGAGATGGAAGAGAGATTCCTGGTATGCCCGGATGGGATCATAGTTGATAAGGTAAGATCCAAGTTTGCAGGAGTTTTGGGAGAAGTAAAGGTACTTTTACTCTTAACAGAACTTAATTATTATTTGGAAATTCAGAGCAAATATCTGGGAAACGAGTAAGCCCCTACTAAAGATCATGTAGGTTCACTCCTTAATATGATTCATTTTTACTTTATAGTCTCTTCAGAAAGGAAATATTGTTTGTAGGCATCCTTGCCAAGAACTACTGGTAAATGTGCCGGAATTCTTGACTTTCAGCGGGCAGAAAGCTTCAACCAGGTTACTGTCACATTCCCATCTTCCGCTAATATCCCCGTCTTCCTATCCTTCCTCATAGTTATTATGATTTTTATTTACATTTATTCATAATTGAAAACAATAGTTTTCATTTGTAATTATAAAATGGTAAATTCATTTACTTCCAGCCAAGTCATATTCTAGCTAAAATATAATCTCATCTATTTCAAAGGTATTCATGGTTTCAAAACTTCCATTTCTCTTGACTTGTGTTTTAGATAACTCTGTTCTATCCTTCCTTGCAAAGACAATTTTCTCCTGAACCAAGAGATTTGAGAATTGCACGCATTCCATCTCCAGTTCCGTTTCTGGGCAATCATGGAGCACAACATCTTTGAACCATTCTTCTTTTTTCACAACATTGTAACAATTGGCTGCCAGCCTTCTTAATATCTCAAGTTATGGAAAACACCCATGTGCTTTTATAGAAATAGCAGCCTTGACAACTAAAACTCTTGAAATAAAACTGCATGGTAATAGCAGCAATCACTAACATGCTGAGCTTAGAGAAATCACAATGGCTTATCATAACTGCCTCAAGAATATCTTATTAAAGACTCAGGAGGAACCTTTGCATGTGGTTCTGTTAAGACCCATGCTTCCTAACTAGGACAAAGAGGTCTAAGGCAGCTATTACACAAAGCTCCACACCAGGCATATGGGTTCCAAAGCATCACTCACTCCCCCCAGGAAAAGCAGATGATTAGGCTGTTCAAAGTCATGAAAAGAATCTCTTTGACTATCCATAATTTTTTCAATCTGTCAGTTTGTTATAGATTTTTATGATGTTAACTATTGTAGCTTATTACGGTCTCCTTTTGGTTACATAGCTTATATACCAAGAACTTGACTGGCATCCTGGAATAAAAATAAAATTATCCAGACAAACAAAACTGTAGGTGGTTTTGAAATGTGTTTTTTCTTGTCTCTACAACAACCCATAAAGATATTTAATTTATTTTCTTCTCTTTTTCTCACTTTCATTTTCCCCTATGACACTCAATCCAAAAAACACCTGTAATTATCTTGTTCAAGAAATATCTGCCTCTCCAACTTCAAATGTATCATTTTGAGGAAACATAACTTACATGTAATGTTCTTCAAGTATGCATGGAAGCCTTTAGCCAGATTTATTTCTCAAGAGTTTTCTAACTTCTTCGGATACAAAAGTCTCTTTCAGAAAATAAATGTCATGCAACTATGTTAACAATGTCATTTTAAAATACCACATATATCAGTTTGTCTCAGCAATAACAATGGAAACAATTAAAATCCAGCAATACTTTTACTATTTGTAGTGCCTAGTCTGTGCTGAGGGCTGCAGATACAGAGATTAAAAATAGAAACTTCCACCCAAAATTCACATCCCCACATAGGAAATCTAATAAAGTGGAAATAACTAGCCCCATGTCTCGACCATTCTGGAAATGCTGTTATAGTCTTCCACTTTACGGATGATACAAATAGGTTTTATGGTGATTAAGTACTAGCTTTAAATTTATGGAGCTACCAAATAACCCAACCAAAATTCAACCTACCAATTCTTAAAATTTATGCTTCTTCTGCTACATCCAAGTGTATCTTGTAGAGGCTAGATTGTGGCTTAACCATGTTAGAATTTTGGTGTTTTGGCATGAGGAACTTAGGAAAACATCCCTTAAACAAGCGCATACTTCATGGTCAAACACACTATCTAAAGATGTTATTATCCTATTTTTAAAAAACTCTTATATGTGTCATTCCATTTACATTTTCTTCTATTTTAACAGGAATTTACTAATCATTTTCACGATAAAGACTTTTATGAAAATTAAAAACAGCAGTAGAGCAAGAATTGATTAATTTTATAGAGCAGCATCAATGTGTATTTATTCTAAGCCCCCAGTATCTGCTGCTTCAGAAGAATTCTTTGTGAACACTGTAGAATTCTTACAATCCAAAGTCTATTATGTTTGTGAAGGTGTAACCATTATTTCTCTGTAAGAGAAATCTCTGTAAGAAAAACTTTATTACCAATAAAATTCTGAAGTGAGGTAAATTTACCAATAAATGTGAATAAGTGTGATGAATTGTTCTAGAAAAGTGAGAAGAAAATAAATAAAAAACAGCATAGAAGGTAAATAGTGACAGATGGCATTCAGTCCTATTTGGAGGTTTCGACAAAGTGTTAAGAATTTGCACGCCACAGTTTTCAGCAAAATAAAGATTATATATGAGGTAGCCACAAAGCTTAATACTTTATGAAAGAAGAAGGGTTATAAAGTTTGCAGTTTTAGAAGTTAGCCAGTAGCAGCTGTTTGGCCTAAGAGGCATGATCATGACAGGAACATGTGTCAATGAGATCATGTTAAGGAAAAAGCTAAGAACCCAGGATCAAGCCCATTCCTTGAAAAGAACTTGCTCCCAGGGGAATTGACAGGGATCCCACTAGAGCTACATAAATTCCTTTCAAGGATAATACCCACAACAACCTAGCTACTGTGTGTCTGACCCAGTCTATTACAGCTTCCACCCACATACCTCCAGCTGAGGAACCATGGAAAACACAGAGGGATTATAGCCATACAATTTTGCTAAAGGTAAAACTAGAAAGAATTCACTCCATTGAAAATGACACAGCTGCTTACTTGAGATAATTTGATGCAAGCAATTTAAAAATCAATTTGTATATTTTATCTCCAGCATATTTCTTCTCATTTTAGCTTAATACATTTCCTTTTAGACTTACTGACAAACCTAATGTTCTAAAGAAAAACTGTTATGAAAGGAATGTGAAAAGGAAAGCCATATCAGGGTATGTGAAACTGATATTATAATTCATATATGATAATGTTAGGAAATAAGTAAAATACAATTTTATCATTATTTTGTCATAATTCTCTCACATTTAATGAGTGTGTGGGAAGCTTAGGGCAGCATAATTGATACAACAGCCTGCTATGTCTATGTCTTATAAAGAAAGGTATAGAAAAATGTAATTATTTTCCTTAGAGTCAGACAGATATGGCTTAAGTAGAGATCATGATCTAGTTAAAGAACAAGACTTCAATAACTAACCAACTAATTGATACTTATCTGTATATAAACAAATGTCAAAAGCACACAAGACCAACTGAGATCTCTCTCAATTCATATTTCCTGAATAGTATTTACAAAGCACAATGGGAAGTTATTACATAATTTATCAGTTTGAAAAGAGTCTACATCAGGTCTAAGTATTTCCCAAAGCTGATAATGTGCTTAAATTTTCAAGATAGACAGAACCAATGAGGATAGGTTTCCCTAGCTGGGTAGTGGTGGTGCACAACTTTAATCCCAGTATTCGGGAGGCAGAGGCAGGCAGAATCTCTGTGAGTTTGAGGCCAGCCTGGTCTACAAAACTACACAGAAAAACCATGTCTCAAAAGACAGACAGACAGACAGACAGACAGACAGACAGACAGACAGACAGACAGAGAGTGAGAGAGAGAGAGAGCGAGCACATAGGTTCCTGGTCACCTGGTCATTCTCATAGCAGGGAGAGGATATAGAAAGTCTTTTTTTTTTTTTTTTTTTTTTTTAAATTTTAAAAAGATTTTATTTAGAAACAATCTTTTTTTTTTTAATCATTTTTTATTTTAATTTTAAATAGCTTGTTTCACATGTCAATCCCAGTTCCCTCTCCCACCCCTCCTCCCGCACTCCCCTTCCACCCTCCCTCCCACCCTATTGCCAAATCCCTCCACATAGGGGATGTCTAAAGTCTATCATTTCACTCTTGGTAGGGTCAAGGCACTCCCCTAAGAGTCCAGGCTGAGAGAGCATCTCTCTTTGTGCCATAGGCACATGAAGACAGATTGTATACCAGGGATAGACACTGATCCACAGCTCAGAGCCCCATAGGTTGCCCAGGCCTTCTCACTGACACTCACATTTGGGGGTCCAGATCAGTCCCATTCTGGCCTCCCCACTGTCGGTCTGGGGTCCAAGAGCACTCCCCTGTTCAGATCAGCTGTCTCTGCTGGTTTTGCCAGCCCATTCCTTGCCAATTTGCTCATCACTCCTCTCTCTCTGTCACTGGGTTCCTTGGGTTCAGTTCAGTGCTTAGTTGTGTGTTTGCCTCTGCTTCCATCAGTCCCAGGATGAAGGCTCCCGGATAGTTATAGACATCAAGTTCATTATCAGGAATGGGCATTCGAGGTGGTCCTTCCACTATTGCTTAGCTTGCCAATTGATGTTATACCTTTAGATCACTCGAGGTCACTCTGGTGCCTGATCTGTCTTCGATCCTATGATTCCCTCTTCCCCCTATTTTACCCCCACCCCCTCAACTTCCTGTTCCCCCATGACCAACTCCCTTCCTCTTTACCCCTCTACTCTTCCCAGGTCCCACTACCCCCCCTCGCCCTGTTCCCCATCCATTCAGAGGATCTTGTCTCCATCCTCTTCTCTTGGGTACTATGCATATATGCATATCTTTTAGGTTCTTTCCTGTTTCCCAGACTCTCTATCTGTGGAAGTGCAGACTGGCACTATCCTGATCCATATTTAAAATCCATATATGAGTGAGTACATACCATGTTTGTCTTTTTGCGACTGGGTTACCTCACTCAGGATGGTTTCTTCCAGTGCTATCCATTTCCCTGCGAATTTCAAGATTCCATTGTTTTTTTCTGCTGAGTAATACTCCATTGTGTAAATGTACCACATTTTCTCTATCCACTCTTCAGTTGAGGGGCATCTAGGTTGCTTCCAGGTTCTGGCTATTACAAACAATGCTGCTATGAACATAGTGGAGCAGATGCCCTTGTTGTATGAACCTGCCTCATTTGGATAAATGCCTAAGAGTGGAATTGCTGGGTCTAGTGGTAGATTAATTCCCATTTTCCTGAGGAATCTCCATACTGATTTCCAAAGAGGCTGTATGAGTCGGCATTCCCACCAGCAATGGAGGAGTGATCCTCTCTCTCCACATCCTCTCCAGCATAAATTGTCTTCGGTGTTTTTGATTCTAGCCATTCTGACAGGAGTAAGATGGTATCTCAGAGTTGTTTTGATTTGCATTTCCCTGATGGCTAATGATGTTGAGCACTTTCTTAAGTGTCTCTTGGCCATTTTAGCCTCCTCTACTGAGAATTCTCTATTTAGCTCTGTACCCCACCTTTCAAGTGGATCCTTTGGTGTTTTGGAGACTTGTTTCTTGAGTTCTTTGTAAATTTTGGAGATTAGCCCTCTGTCAGATGTAGGGTTAGTGAATATCTTTTCCCATTCTGTGGCCTGCCTTTTTGTCTTTTTGATTGTGTCCTTTGCCTTACAAAAGCTTTTTAGTTTCAGAAGGTCCCATTTGTTAATTGTTGATCTCAGTGCCTGTGCCACTGGTGTTATGTTTAGGAAGTGGTCTCCTGTACCAACTCGTTGAAGAGTATCTCCCACTTTCTCTTCTAAAAGTTTCAGTGTGGCTGGATGTATGTTGAGATCTTTGATCCATTTGGACTTAAGTTTTGTACAAGGCGATAAACATGGATCTATCTGCAGTCTTCTGCATACCATTACCCAGTTATGCCAGCACCATTTGTTGAAGATGCTTTCTTTTTTCCACTGTACAGTTTTAGCTTCTTTGTCAAAAATCAGGTGTTCATAGGTGTGTGGGTTAAAATTAGGGCTTTCGATTCGGTTCCATTGGTCTACCTGCCTATTTTTGTGCCAATACCAAGCTGTTTTCAGGACTATAGCTCTATAATAGAGCTTGAAATCAGGTATGGTGATGCCTCCTGAAGTTCCTTTATTGTATAGGGATGTTTTGGCTATCCTGGGCCTTTTGTTTTTCCATATAAAGTTGATTAATGATCTTTCCAGGTCCTTGAAGAATTGTGATGGAATTTTGATAGGGATTGCATTGAATCTATAGACTGCTTTTGGCAAGATTGCCATTTTTATTATGTTGATCCTACCAATCCAAGAGCATGGGAGATCTTTCCATTTTCTGGTATCTTCTTTGATTTCTTTCTTCAAAGACACAAAGTTTTTGATATACAGGTCTTTCACTTCCTTGGTTAACATTATCCCCAGATATTTGATGCTGTTTTTGGCTATTGTAAAAGGTGATGTTTCTCTGATTTCTTTCTCAGTCACTTCATCATCTGTATATAATAGGGCCACTGATTTTTTTGAGTTTACCTTGTATCCTGCCACTTTGCTGAAGCTGTTTATCAGCTCTAGGAGTAACCTTGCGGAGTTTTTTGGGTCACTTATGTAAACTATCATATCATCTGCAAATAATGAAAGTTTGACTTCTTCTTTTCCTATTTGTATCCCCTTTATCTCCTTTTGTTGTCTTATTGCTGTAGCTAGAACTTCAAGTACAATATTGAAGAGATATGGAGAGAGTGGACAGCCTTGTCTTGTTCCTGATTTTAGAGGAATTGCTTTGAGTTTCTCTCCATTTAGTTTGATGTTAGCTGTTGGTTTACTGTATATTGCTTTTATTATGTTCAGGTACGTTCCTGTTATCCCTGATCTCTCTAGGACCTTTATCATGAAGGGGTGCTGGATTTTGTCAAAGGCTTTTTCAGCATCTAGTGAGATGATCATGTGGTTTTTCTTTCGCAGATTGTTAATATGGTGGATTACATTGATAGATTTTCTAATGTTGAACCATCCCTGCATTCCTGGAATGAAGCCTACTTGATCATGGTGGATGATTTTTCTGATGTGTTCTTGAATCCGGTTTGCAAGTATTTTATTGAGTATTTTTGCATCAATGTTCATGAGGGAAATTGGTCTATAGTTCTCTTTCTTAGTTGTGTCTTTGTGTGGCTTGGGTATCAAGGTAATTGTAGCCTCGTAGAAAGAGTTTGGCAGTGAGCCTCCTGCTTCTATAGTGTGGAATACTTTGACGAGTATTGGAATGAGCTCTTCTTTGAATTTCTGGTAGAATTCTGCACTGTAGCCATCTGGGCCTGGGCTTTTTTTGTTTGGGAGACTTTTGATGACTGCTTCTATTTCATTAGGGGTTATAGGTCTGTTTAGATTATTTATCTGTTCTTGATTTAGTTTTGGCAAGTGATATCTATCCAGGAAATTGTCCATTTCCTTTAAATTTTCAAATTTTGTGGAGTACAGATTTTCAAAGTATGGCCTGATGATTCTCTTGATTTCCTCAGAGTCCGTTGTTATGTCCCCTTTCTCATCCCTGATTTTGTTAATTAGCATGTTCTCTCTCTGTCTTTTGGTTAGTTTGGACAGAGGTTTGTCTATTTTGTTGATTTTCTCAAAGAACCAACTCTTTGTTTCATTGATTCTTCTCAATGTTTTCCTGGTTTCTACTTGATTGATTTCAGCCCTCAATTTGATTATTTCCTGGCGTCTGCTCCTCCTGGGGGAGTTTGCTTCTTTTTGTTCTAGAACATTCAGCTGTGCTATTAATTCTCTAGTATGACTGTTCTCCAGTTTTTTCATGTGGGCACTTAGTGCTATAAACTTTCCTCTCAGCACTGCTTTCAAAGTGTCCCATAAGTTTGTGTATGTTGTGTCTTCATTCTCATTGAAATCGAGGAAGTCTTTAATTTCTTTTTTTATTTGTTCCTTTACCCAGGGATGGTGCAATTGTGCATTGTTCAATCTCCATGAGTTTGTAGGGTTTCTGCGATTTGTGTTATTGTTGAATTCTAATGTTAATGCATGGTGGTCTGATAAGATGCAGGGGTTATTCCAATTTTTTTGTATCTGTGGAGATTTGCTATGTTTCCTATTATGTGGTCAATTTTAGAGAAGGTTCCATGTGGTGCCGAGAAGAAGGTATATCCCTTTGTATTTGGGTGGAATGTTCTATAGATGTCTGTTAAACCCAGTTGGGTCATAACTTCTATTAATTCTTTTGTTTCTTTGTTAAGTTTCTGTCTGGAGGTCCTATCTAGCGGTGAGAGCGGAGTGTTGAAGTCTCCTACTATTAGTGTGTGAGATTTTATGTGCATTTTGAGCTTTAGTAATGTTTCTTTCACGAATGTAGGTGCCTTTGTATTTGGGGCGTAGATATTTAAAATCGAGACTTCGTCTTGATGTATTTTTCCTTTGATGAATATGAAGTGCCCTTCTTCATCTCTTTTGATTGATTTTAATTTGAAGTCTAATTTGTTAGATATTAGGATTGCTACGCCCGCTTGTTTCTTGGGGCCGTTTGATTGGAAGATCTTTTCCCAGCCCTTTACTCTGAGATAACGTCTGTCTTTGGTGTTGAGATGTGTTTCTTGTATGCAGCAGAAGGAAGGGTTCTGTCTTCGTATCCATTCTGCTAGTCTGTGTCCCCCTGTTACTGCCAAACTCTGGCTCTGGCTCTATCAAACACATCTTATTTCTTACAGCCTTTTGCCTTCTGACTGCTGACAAAAGGCTCACTTAGTGCCACTTAGTAGTGCTGCCCAAGGCTCTCAGAGGCTTATAAAGGGAGGTAGAAGTAGTGCTCTGCAATGAGGGAATTATTTTTCCTGGCATAGTTTTGCAAACATTCCATGAGCTCCAGTTGTATCCTCTTTTGGGAGAGCCTTCCCTGCCTTTTGTGGCTGCTGTAGAAGAGAGGTTTCCAGAAGCCTATGTGATAGAAGGCTACAATGGCTTGTCTTGGCCTCCCAACTAGACATACAGGGAAGAGGCAGTAAGGCCACCACACAAAGTGAAGCTGGAGGTATTGTCCACTCAGAGCATCATGAAACAGATTTTTAAATTGTGTTTTTTCATATATTATAACTGACTGCAGTTTCCCCACTCTCCTCTACTCCTTGTGCCCGGACACCTGCCCTCTCCCCCCAGATCTACTATGCCTCGATTATTTCAGAAAAGGACAGCACTCCAAGGGATATCAATCAAAAATGGTGTGTCATGTTGCAAAAATACTAGTCATATTCTCTCATATGAAGGCTGGACAAGGCAACCCAAGAGGAGAAATATGGTCCCCCAAACATGCAAAAGAGTCAGAGACAGCACTTGTGCCCACTGTTAGGAATCGTTCAAGAATACTAAATTGCCCCACAAATATAATATATATACAAAGCAGAGGACCTAGGAGAGACCCATGAAAGCTCCCTGAATGATGCATCATTTTCTGAGATCCTATGAGTCCTAGTTAGTGAATTAGTTAGTTTTCTTGTTTTTAGCTCCTACAAACATTTTTCCCTCTCTTTAGTAAAGTTTCCCTGAGTGTTTTCAAGTAGGAAAACACTAGGAAGTTTTCTGCTGCTATCAGTTTCTGGATGGAGTCATCTAATGATGATTATGCAAGGCTCCAGTCTGTGAGTATAGCAGAGTACCACTAGGAATCATTTGATTGATTTTTTTGATATCCCAATCCATCTACTGGAAGACTTGCCTGGGTACAGAAGATAGTCAATTTAGGTACCTTATGCCCCATTACTAAAAATCTTAGCTAGGGTCCCCTTATAGATTTCTGGGATTTTCCATTGCAGTAGATTTCTACCTTGCCTCCAAAATTACTCCCCCAATTCCAGTTGTCTCTCCTAGTACTTTCCCTCTCCATCCCCTGACATAATCTCTCCTGTTCCCATCACCACAAACCAACAATCCACCAGCAATCTATTCTTTTTTCCCTTCCCAGAGAGATTCACACCTTGCACCCCACCCTTGATCCTCCCTTCTTCCTTAGCCATTTGGGTCTGTGGATTAGAGCATGATTATCCTTTCATTACAATTAATATCCACTTAGAAGTGAGTACATACCATGCTTATCTCTCTGGGTCTGGGGTTACCTCACACACGATGATTTTTGTCTTGTTCCATTTTTTTTGCCTGCAAATTTCATGATTTCCTTATTTTTAACAAGAAAGTAAAACTCTCTTGTCAAAGGGTACCATGTTTTCTTCAGCAATTCTATCCTTTGAGGGACATCTAGGTTTTTTCCAGGTTCTGGCTATTAAGAGCATATTTGAGTAAGTGTCCTCGGGGTAGGATGGAGAATCCTTTTGGTATATGTCCAGGTATAGGATAGATGAATTGTGAGTTAGATCAATTCTCAATTTTCTGAGAGAATGCCATATTTATTTCCAAAATGGTGCTGGCATAACTGGATGCTGGCATGTAGAAGAATATGGATAGATCCATGTCTATCGCCATGCACAAAACTTAAGTCCAAATGGATCAAAGACCTGAACATAAATCCAGCCACACTGAGCCTCTTAGAAGAGAAAGTGGGTGGTACCCTTGAACGAATTGATACAGGAGACAGCTTCCTGAACATAACACCAGTAGCACAGACAGTGAGATCAACAATTAATAAATGGGACCTACTGAAACTGAGAAGCTTCTGTAAGGCAAAGGACACAGTCAGCAAGACAAAAAGGCAGCCCACAGAATGGGAAAAAATATTCACTAATCCCACATCTGACAGAGGGTTGATCTCCAAAATTTACAAAGAACTCAAGAAGCAAGTCTCCAAAACACCAAAGGATCCAGTTAAAAAGTGGGCTACAGAACTAAATAGAGAATTATCAATAGAGGAGTCTAAAATGGCTCAGAGGCACTTGAGAAAGTGCTCAACATCCTTAGCCATCAGGGAAATGCAAATCAAAACAACTCTGAGATACCATCTCACTCCTGTCAGAATGGCTAAAATCAAAAACACCAAAGACAATTTATGCTGGAGAGGTTGTGGTGAAAGGGGAACACTCCTCCACTTCTGGTGGGAGTGCCAACTTATACAACCACTTTGGACATCAGCATGGAGATTCTTCAGAAAAAAAAATGGGAATAAACCTACCACAAGACCAAGCAACTCCACTCTGAGGCATATATCCAAAAGATGCCCATTCATACAACAAGGATGTCTATTCTACTATGTTCATAGCAGCATTATTTGTAATAGCCAGAACTTAGAAGCAACCTAGATGCCCCTCAACCAAAGAGTAGATAGAGAAAATGTAGTACATTTACACAATGGAGTAATATTCAGCAGAAAAAGAAAATGGAATCCTGAGATTTACAGGCAAATGGATGGCACTAGAAGAATCCATCCTGAGTGAGGTAACCCAGTCACAAAAGAGAAACATGGCATGTACTCCCTCATATATGGATTTTAGACATAGATCTCGGGATTCCCAGCCTACAATCCCTTGGCCAGAGAGTCTAGGAAACATAACCTTCATTCAGTGGCTGATGGAAGCAGAGGCAGACTCCCACAGCTAAGCCTTGAACTGAACCCAAGAAATCCAGTGAAAGGGAGGGAGGACTGATGATTAAAGGAGTTAAGACTGGGCTGGTTTAACCCCCAGAAACTGCTGACCTGACAAGAGTTAGCTCTTGAAGCCCAGCCTGATGGCTGGGAATCTTGGATGGGACTGATCAAGACCCACTGAATGTGGGTGTCAGTGAGGAGGCCTAGGATATCTATTGAGCCTTGGGTAGTAGATCAGTATTTATCCCGGGTATACAAATGGACTTTAGGGTGCCATCCAACAATGAGAGATGCACTCTCACCCTGGACTCTTGGGGGAGGGTCTAGGCCCTGCCCTGGATGAAATGATGGACTATGGACACCTCCATGGAGGACCTCACCCTCCCTGGGGAAATGAGGGGATATTGGAGGCATTGGTGGGAGGGCACGGGAAGAGGGGAGGGAAAAGGAGAGGGACCTGGAATTGACATGTGAAGCAACCTTGTTTCTAATTTAAATTCAAATTTAAAAATAAAATATAAAAAAATGGAATCCTGAAATTTTCAGGCAAATGGATGGCACTAGAAAAAAATCATCCTATGTACATCCAAACATGGTATGTACACACTCATACATTTATTTTAGACTTGAAACAGGGGAGTTCCACCCTATAATCCCAATGCCCCAGAGTCTGGAAAACAGGGAAAATGCTAAGAGATATATGCATGGTACCCCCAGAGAAGGGGAATGGACAGGATCTCCTAAGGGAAATGGAGCAAGGTTGGATATGAGAGGGAACAGGGAGAAAAAAGGGTCAAAGAGGAGAGGGGAGGAGGACATGGTTGAGCAAGAAGGTTGTGTCAGGGGAAGGAATAGAGGAGAACAGGGTGAGAGATAACATAATTGAGGAGATATATGGCACTAGTGAGATTTCCAGAGATCTACAAGAATGACACCAACTGGCAATCTAACCAATATTCGAGAAGCCAACTTAAATGACCTTCCCTGATAATGTAACTGATAACTACCTAGTATTCTATCCTAGAGCCTCTATCCAGTGGCCGATGGAAGCAGAGGCAGACAAACTCAGCTAAACACTGAACAGAACTTAAGGAAACCAGTTGCAGAAAGGGAGGAGCAATGAGAAAAATGGTCAAGACCAGGCTGGTGAAATCTACAGAAACAGATGGTCTAAACAAGGGGAAGCTCATGGACCCCAGACTGATAGCTGAGATGCCATCATGAGACTGATACAGACTCCCTGAATGTGGCTGTCAGTAAGGAAGTCTCAGCATTCGTTGGGGGCTCAGGCAACAGATAGGTATTTATCCCTGGCATCCAAATGGACTTTAGGAACCCATACCCCATGGAGGGATGCTCTCTCAGCCTGGACTTATGAGGGAAGGCCTAACCCCTGTCCCAGGATGATATGACAGACTTTGAAGATCCAATATGAAGGATCTCACTCTCCCTGGAGAGTGGAGTTGTGATTATTTGGGGCTTGAGGGGTTTGGGGATGGGCGAGGAGGGGAGTGAGATGAAGCTGTGATTGACATGTGAAGCAAGCTTGTTTCTAATTTAAATTAAAAAACAGGTTTAAAAAACCCAAAATATGTACACATAGACCAACTAATACAATTTAAATTCTAGAGGTCAATCTGCTATTAAAATTATTTCCAAAATTATATACATAAAATATGGACGGACCCAAACGTAATTTTTTAAAGAGTCTAACTAAGTTTGATCACTCAACAATATCCTTAATAAAGTGTACTATGTGTTTTTTATACAGTATATGAAACAAAAGAGTCATTTGTTGCAGCTTTGGTTTTGGGTCTAAATTATGGTTTCTATTACTGGAATAAAACACTGGCACGAAAAAGAACTTCAAAAGGAAAGGATTTATTTCAGCTTCCAATTCCACTTCACAGTCCATCATTAATGGAAACCAAGGTAGAAACTGAGGTAGGAACTAAAGAAGATATGGAATGGTGCTGTTTACTAATTTGCTCCCTATGCTTTGGTAAGCCTTTATATATACCATTTAGGACCACCAGAGTAGAGGTAGTACTCCCAAAATTGATCTGGGAACCACATTACTCACATATTAGGTGAATGAATCCCAGACTTTCCTACATATAATCTAGTGGGGGTAGTTCCTCAATTGAGACTCTGTGAAAATGACCTAGCTCATATGGACATAAAATTAGCCCACATAGTTGGGATTTTTTTTCAGTACAGCAAGTGGAACTGTAAGAGCATCTCATGTAGTGGAGTCAATCTGACAAGGTACAAAAACAGGAGGAGTGAGATGGATTGTATCTCAAATGCATAAATGTCAAAAGGTTTGAAGAAAACAGACTAATATTTAGAATCTGAGTACACTGGAGTCTAAGCCAGTGGATAAGCAACTGATATTGTCACAGACAGAAGATAAATTACTGCTTTAATACACAATTAAGGGACAATATTCTCTGCATTAGCTACTTTTTAAAAAATTTCTAAATGAATTAAAGGAAATATGTTACTTTGATGTGCAGTGCATTTCCAGTAAATCCTATTTTCAGTGATTCTCTTTTGTAAAACCGAAACAAAATATCTGTTGAGTTTTCGATGCCAACATCTCTCTAGGTGGAGAGGGAAAGTGCCCAAGATTAATTTCAAACTTCAACAAAGAAGAAAGGAAAATGGTGTTACATTTTACAGTTATTGGTAAGTATCACTGATGTTAGGTTAGACAGCTCTCTTGGCTTCCTTCCCTTCTCTTTCAGCTTTGAAACATCAGTCAATGATATATTTGTTACAACTATGGTTTTGGTCCTTTCTTTTATCATTTTTATTCTATTTCACAAACTCCTATTTCCTGTATACCTGAATTTAACTGAACATGTTTGTTTTTCAAGCTATAACTAGTAGTTCAATAGCCAAATACATTTAAAATTTTTGGTGTATCTAACATTATAGTACAAATAGTATATTACCTATAGAATAAACCAAGGATTCATTCACTTTGGAATTGCTGTGTCATATTAGTCAGATGATGTGATCATCAATGAATGAGATCATTTATGAATTCAGGAAAGAAGTTTATGGTGAATCTTAGGAACTTGAAGGGTGAGACGAACATAAAACATGCTTGTCACAAAGAAAGCCATTAAAAAGTATCAAGATGACTCAATATAAAAATTATGGTCTGAGGCTCAGGGAAATTATTTTCAATTTAACAGGGGTTCTTTCAGGAAAGAATGAGAATATGAAAGTAGGAGAAACAGACTTACTTTAAAACAAGTGACTAGAGCTATCCCTCCGGCAGCATCAGGTAAACAGGCCGGCTTCCTGGCCTGTGTTCCAGTGCCTGCAGATCGCCTGGGAACTGCACAGAGCTCCCAATCCCGGCGGGAGCCAAGCACCCCAGACTCCAGATCTTCTCTCCCACCAACGAGACCAGGAAACCAAAGGAGCCAGGGAGACCAGGGAAGTAGCTGTTCCGGATCAGGTACAACAGGACCCAGCATAGGGTCCAGGGGACCAGGTAGGAGGCTAAGCGCCCCAGATTCCTGTTCTTCTTCTCCACCCACGGACCAGCATTTGGACAAGGAATAGAAGAACCACCAGATTATTGGACTTGCTAGCACCCACCAAAAGGGAACTCTGGTCCCCAGACCAGTAAGGGGCTCTTTCTGCACCCACTAGAAGAAGAGATGGGAAAGAGACAATACAAAAACACAGTCAGCAACATAAAAACAAATATGACACCGCCAGATTCTAGAGACTCCACACCAGCAAGACCCCAACATTCCAATGCGAACGAAGCAGAAGAGAACGACCTTAAAAGCACTTTCATGAAAATGATAGAGGCCCTAAAAGAGAATATTGGAAAATCCCTCAAAGAAATGGAAGAAACAACAAACCAAAAAATGCAAGAAATGGAAGAAAAAATGAACCAAAAAATGCATGAATTGGAAGAAAAAACAAACCAAAAAAGGCAGGAAATGGAAGAAGAAATGAAGCAAAAAATGCAAGAAATGGTAGAAAAAACAAAGCAAAAAATGAAAAAAAATGGAAGAAGAAACAAACCAAAAAAGGCAGGAAATGGAAGAAGAAACAAAGCACAAAATGCGAGAAATGGAACAAAAAGCAAACCAAAAAATGCAAGAAATGGAAGAAAGAAAAACCAAAAAATTCATAATAGGCAACAAACGGATGAAAAGATAAACAGAAAATTGCAAGAAGCAATGCAAACACTGCAAGGGTTGAAAACTGAAATAGAGACATTAAAAAAACACAATCTGAAAAAAGGCAGAAAATAGAAAAGCTGGACAAACAGTCAGGAACTACCAATACAAGCATTAGCAACAGAATAGAAGAGATGGAAGAGAGAATCTCAAGTGTTGAAGATACACTAGGAGAAATGGATTTATCAACCAATGAAAACCTTAAATCCAACAAATCCTTAACACAAAACATCCAGGAAATATGGGACACCATGAAAAGACCAAACCTAAGAATAATAGGTATAGAAGAAGGAGAAGAAATCCACCTCAAAGGGGCAGAAGGCATATTCAACAAAATCATAGAAGAAAACTTTCCCAACCTTAAGAAAGACATGCCAATGAAGGTACAAGAAGCCTACAGAACACCAAATAGAGTGGACCACAAAAAAATCCCTCGCCACATAATAATCAAGACCCCAAACATACAGAATAAAGAAAGAATATTAAGAGCAGCTAAGGAAAAAGGTCAAGTAACATATAAAGGCAGACCTATCAGAATTACACCTGATTTCTCCATGGAAACTCTGAAAGCCAGAAGGTCCTGGATAGATATTCTACCTACACTAAGAGACCATGGATGCCAGCCCAGACTACTATACCCGGCAAAGCTCTCAATCACTATAGATGGAGAAAACAAGATATTCCATGACAAAACTAGATTCAAGCAATATGTGTCCACTAACCCAGCCCTACAGAAAATTTTGGAAGGAACACTACAACCCAAGGAAGCTAACTACAACCAGAAAAACATAAGCATTAGAGAATCCATCTCTACCAACAGCCAAAAGAACAAAGAGGTAAAATTCCACACATAATTCCACCACCAACAACCATCGCAAATCGAAGAAGGATGAGCAATCAATGGTCATTAATATCCCTCAATATTAACGGCCTTAACTCACCCATAAAAAGACACAGACTAGCAGAATGGATTCGAAGACAGAACCCTTCCTTCTGCTGCATACAAGAAACACAGCTTACCCTCAAAGACAGACATTACCTGAGAGTTAAAGGTTGGGAAAAAAATTTTCAATCAAATGGACCCAAGAAACAAGCAGGGGTAACAATCCTAATATCTAACAAACTAGACTTTAAAATAAAATCAATCAAAACAGATGAAGGAGGTCATTACATACTCATCACAGGTGAAACCCACCAAGATGAAGTGTCTATCCTGAACATCTATGCCCCCAATACAAAGGCATCCACATTCGTTAAAGAAACATTATTAGAACTTAAATCTCATCTAAAGCCCCACACAGTTATAGTGGGAGATTTCAACACACCACTCTCACCACTAGACAGGAATACCAGACAGAAACTCAACAAAGAAGCAAAGGGTCTAATAGAAGTAATGACCCAACTGGGATTAACAGATATGTATAGAACATTTCATCCACATAAAAAAGAATATACCTTCTTCTCACCACCACATGGAACCTTCTCAAAAATCGACCACATACTTGGCAACATATCAAACCTCAGCAGCTACAAAAAAATTCGAATAACTCCATGCATCTTATCAGACCACCATGCCCTAAAATTAGAATTCAACAACACAAATTGTAGAAAACCTACAAACTCATGGAAATTGAATAATGCTCAACTGTACCATCCCTGGGTCAAAGAGGAAATAAAAAAAGAAATTAAAGACTTCCTCGAATTCAATGAGAATGAAGCCACAACATACCCAAACCTATGGGACACTTTGAAAGCAGTGCTACGGGGGAAGTTCATAGCACTAAGTGCTCACATGAAGAAACAGGAGAACAGTTATACCAGAGAATTAACATCACAGCTAAAAGCTCTAGAACACAAAGAAGCAAACTCCCCCAGGAAGAGTAGACACCAGGAAATAATCAAATTGAGGGCTGAAATCAATAAAGTAGAAACCAGGAAAACAATACAAAGAATCAATGCAACGAAGAGTTGGTTCTTTGAGAAAATCAACAAGATAGACAAACCTTTGTCCAAACTTACCAAACAGTGGAGAGTGAACACGCAAATTAACAAAATCAGAAATGAAAAGGGGGACATAACAACAGACTCTGAGGAAATCCAGAGAATCATTAGGTCATACTTTGAAAACCTGTACTCCACAAAATTCGAAAATTTAAAGGAAATGGATGACTTCCTGGACAGCTATCATTTGCCAAAACTAAATCAAGAACAGATAAGCAATTTAAATAGACCTATAACCCCTATGGAAATAGAAGTTGTCATCAAAAGTCTCCCAACCAAAAAAAGTCCAGGTCCAGATGGCCTCAGTGCAGAATTCTACCAGAAATTCAAAGAACAGCTTATACCAATTCTTCTCAAAGTGTTCCACACAATAGAAGCAGAAGGGTCTTTGCCAAACTCTTTCTATGAGGCTTCAATAACCTTGATCCCCAAGCCACACAAAGATACAACTAAGAAAGAGAACTTCAGACCAATATCCCTCATGAACATTGATGCAAAAATACTCAATAAAATACTGGCAAATCGGGTCCAAGAACACATCAAAACAATCATTCACCACGATCAAGTAGGTTTCATCCCAGGGATGCAGGGATGGTTCAACAAAGAAAATCCATCAACGTAATCCACCATATAAACAAGCTGAAAAACAAAAAATCACATGATCATCTCACTAGATGCTGAAAAAGCCTTTGACAAAATCCAACACCCCTTCATGATAAAGGTCTTGGAGAGATCTGGGATAACAGGGACATACTTAAACATAATAAAAGCTATATACAGTAAACCAACAGCCAACATCAAACTAAATGGACAGAAACTCAACGCAATTCCTCTGAACTCAGGGACAAGACAAGGCTGTCCACACTCTCCATACCTTTTCAACATGGTACTTGAAGTTCTAGCTATTGCCATACGACAACAAAGGGGGATCAAGGGGATACAAATTGGGAAGGAAGAGGTCAAACTTTCATTGTTTGCAGAAGATATGATAGTTTACATCAATGACCCAAAGAACTCTACCAGGGAACACTTACAGCTGATTAACACCTTCAGCAAAGTGGCAGGCTACAAGATCAACTCAAGAAAATCAGTAGCCCTACTATACACAGATGATAAAAGGGCTGAAAAAGAAATCAGAGAAACATCACCCTTTACAATTGCCACAAACAACATAAAATACCTTGGGGTAACGCTAACCAAACAAGTGAAAGACCTGTATCGTAAGAACTTTGAATCTTTAAAGAAAGAAATTAAAGAAGCCCTCAGAAAATGGAAAGATCTCCCATGCTCTTGGATAGGTAGGATCAATGTAGTAAAAATGGCAATCTTGCCAAAAGCAATCTACAGATTCAATGCAATCCCCATTAAAATCCCAGAACAATTCTTCACAGACCTTGAAAGAACAATAATCAATTTTGTATGGAAAAACAAAAGACCCAGGATAGCCAAAACAACCCTGTTCAACAAGGCAACGTCCGGAGGCATCACCATCCCTGACCTCAAGCTCTATTATAGAGCTATAGTCCTGAAAACAGCTTGGTATTGGCACAAAAATAGACAGGTAGACCAATGGAATCGAATTGAAAATCCGGGTATTAACCCACACACGTACGAACATCTGATCTTTGACAAAGAAGCTAAAAATATACAATGGAATAAAGAAAACATCTTCAACAAATGGTGCTGGCATAATTGGAGACTGGCATGTAGAAGAATGCGGATCGATCCATGTTTATCGCCATGCACAAAACTTAAGTCCAAATGGATCAAAGACCTCAACATAAATCCAGCCACACTGAACCTCTTAGAAGAGAAAGTGGGTGGTACCCTTGAACGAATTGATACAGGAGACAGCTTCCTGAACATAACACCAGTAGCACAGACAGTGAGATCAACAATTAATAAATGGGACCTACTGAAACTGAGAAGCTTCTGTAAGGCAAAGGACACAGTCAGCAAGACAAAAAGGCAGCCCACAGAATGGGAAAAAAGATTCACTAATCCCACATCTGACAGAGGGTTGATCTCCAAAATTTACAAAGAACTCAAGAAGCAAGTCTCCAAAACAGCAAAGGACCCAATTAAAAAGTGGGCTACAGAACTAAATAGAGAGTTTTCAATAGAGGAGTCTAAAATGGCTGAGAGGCACTTGAGAAAGTGCTCAACATCCTTAGCCATCAGGGAAATGCAAATCAAAACAACTCTGAGATACCATCTCACTCCTGTCAGAATGGCTAAAATCAAAAACACCAATGACAATTTATGCTGGAGAGGATGTGGTGAAAGGGTAACACTCCTCCATTGCTGGTGGGAGTGCCAACTGGTTCAGCCACTTTGGAAATCAGTATGGAGATTCCTCAGAAAAATGGGAATAAACCTACCACAAGACCCAGCAACTCCACTCTTAGGCATATATCCAAAAGATGCCCATTCATACAACAAAGATGTCTGTTCCACTATGTTCATAGCAGCTTTATTTGTAATAGCCAGAACTTGGAAGCAACCTAGATGTCCCTCACCTGAAGAGTGGATAGAGAAAATGTGGTACATCTACACAATGGAGTACTATTCAGCAGAAAAAAATAATGGAATCATGAGATTCTCAGGCAAATGGATGACACTAGAAGAAACCATCCTGAGTGAGGTAACCCAGTCACAAAAAGAGAAACATGGCATGTACTCTCTCATATATGGATTTTAGACATAGATCTGGGGAGTGCCAGCCTACAATCCTATGGCCAGAGAGTCTGGGAAACAGAAACTTCATTTAGTGGCTGATCGAAGAAGAGGCAGACTCCCTTGGTTAAGTACTGAGCTGAACTCAAGAAATCCAGTAACAGAGAGGGAGGACTGGTGATCAAAGGGATTAAGACTGGGCTGGTTTAACCCCCAGAAACAGCTGACTAGACAAAAGGTTAACTCTTGAAACCCAGGCATCAGCCTGGGAATCCAGCATGGGACTGATCAATACCCCCTGAATGTGGGTGTCAGTGAGGAGGCCTAGGTAATCTATTGAGCCTTGGGCAGCAGATCAGTACCCATCCCAAGTATACACACGGACTTTGGACTCCCATAGAACAATGTGAGGTGCACTCTCACCCTGAACTCTTGGGGAAGGGTCTAGGCCCTGCCCTATATGAAATGACAGACTATGGACACCCCCATGGAGGGCCTCACCCTCCCTGGGGGAATGAGGGGATAACGGGGGGGGTTTGGGGGGAGGGCACGGGAGGAGGGGAGGGAATGGGAGAGGGACCTGGAACTGACTTGTGAAGCAACCTTGTTTCTTATCTAAATTTAAACTGGAAAATAAAAAAAATCCAACTAATTATAATTTAAATTAAAAATAAATAAATAAAATAAAAATAAAACAAGTGACTATATGGAAAATTCACCCAGAGAACAATATTACAATAAAGCCTAATTCCAGAGCATCAATGCAAAGGGTAGCTACTTATTTAGAGGTTAGGAGTGTTTCCCATCTCTTGAGTTACCTTGTATTTCCAATCAACAAACACCCCTCTTAAATTCAGTGCTATTTAGGACACCTATTTTTACAGGTTGTGAGGATGAGTTTGAGTCTATTTATTAAAAGGAGGAAAAGGTAGAAGGTAAACTACATAAAGGGAAATGCTCTGGGCCTCCATGGTTTTTATGACATATATCTCACAACCTAACAAGCTAGCCAGAAGACTATCGTGCACAATGATCTTCCATGCTAATCTTGGAGTTTTACTTGACAGAGTCTGCACAAAGGTTAATAAAATAGTAAATGAACAGATAATAAGAATACCTCCCTAAACCAAATAAAATTCAACCCACTAACCTATTCAATTGACACTAGTGTTGCATGTTCTGTGTCTGTGCAGTACCAAAGCACCTTGATTTACCTTTCTTAATAAGAAGCATCCCAAAATCATTATTTATAAAGATTACTATAATACTACATTGTGAGTAAAAGAAAATTTATTTTCAAAATATGTCTTTACTAAACAAGAAGAAATAAAGTTAATCCATTAACACATCTAGAGAATATTCCACAAGGGCTTAACACAAGCATTAGGAGCAAAAGTGCTAAGGGAAAATAAAGTGATCTTATTCATCCCAAGGAAGAGTTTATGTGAGAGGAGGTATAATAAAGAGGTAAGAATACAAAGTTACTCTGCTGGTGGTCATTCTCCATCATTCCTTTCTTTCTGTGACCTTGGCAATATCACTTTACTTCCTGATGATTCGTATTTCTTTTCTGTGAAGTAATAGTCCTTTCTTAGTGGATGGCTATGATAATGAATGGTGTGTACTCTTTGGTATGAGGAGCTTTGCAAACACTACATGAAGCAAGCTATTGGGTGGAGGGGAGGGCTTCAAGGTAAAGATCAGAGAAGCAAAGCAGCCAAGCCAACCAAGCCATCAAAGAGCTACTACGTCTAAGAAGGCTGGGCAGATCCTATCCTCAATGTGGCTGGAGACTAATTGCCTAAAACTGAATGCCAGCTCTAAGACCTTGCCTTATATACATCTCTAGTTCTGGAACCCATCTATTTTTAATACTGAAGTAGGTTTTAGTAAATGTTCAGCAAATATTGTTCATAGTTAGTGACCCATATCTGTTTTTTGTGTTATTCTCATTTTAAAGTGAAACCAAGGCTTGGTAATTTTTCTATGAATTTCTTGGGACCATGTAACATAATAAAGCTCAAAGGCTGCATAATTATCTGCAAATGCCATTTTATCTTAAAAATATCTTTGAAATCTGTCATTTAAGTACATCATTTTTTACCCAAAATAACTCAAACCTAAAGAAAATATGAAGGAGGGGGAATAGCCTACATCTTGTAAAATACTGTGTATTTCAAAAAAGGTCTCTGTTCTTTCAAAGAATGATACTCTGTGTACTAGTAAACTGTGTTCCTTCTGTGTGCCAACTGTTGTCCACAAATTTTCTATAAGTTATAAACATATTAACCCCCCAAAATTTAACTATTTATAAATATTTCTCAATATTTGATAGAGAGTAAATGTTCTTTATTTAACCTATGATTCTTCTCCCCTTATTACAGCAGTCACTTTTAAACAGTGCAGTGACATTTACAATTTAGAAATAATATAAGATCACATGAGTCTGAATGCAAAAATCAGTGCATATGGAGCCTCAGAACAGGCATGGTACAGCCAAGTTCAAAATGCACTCAGCACTGCTCAAGATATTCTAGGGTAGGAGGGAAAATGCGACATATTGCATTTGTGCACACTTAAGCATGAAAATGCCATAGGCGACAGGTGTTAAATTATAGGAGTGAGCATTGTTCATATGTTATTTATGTCTTTCAAGTTTGTTTTACATTATAGAAACAATGTGTCTGGAATTCATGAACAATATTAGAAGCATTTACTTGCTATTTAAAATTGTATATTTTTTCTCTTTCAATGTCTGTCAGAAATAGAAGCAGTGGAAAATTCATCTACATATTCTTTTAATATCAACACACTCTTCAATTAGGAGGATGGAATTTGTATTTGTACACTTGTACTATCATTTCTGTGATTCTTGGGGTGTCAAGTAGGAGAACTGATTCAATTGCTTTGAAATGGAATGACCATATTTCTAACTGTAATCAGAGAATGACAAAGTCAAGGATAACAGCAATTGCTGGAAGATGGAAATGAACAAAGTCAATCTTCTCCATTTTAGGACCATCCTTGACATTTTTATGTGATAACTCATAATGCAATTCTCTTGATAGAATTCAAAGTAAGGTGTTGTTTAGTTCTAATAAATAACTTTAAATGTGAATATTATTTTTTAAAAGCTAAAAGATTAACTTGTATAATATACATAATATAAATTGCAAAAAATAATTGATATAATTATTAAACCTCCACACAGATTTCTCAGTTTTCTTTTGATCCAAATTACTATAAATTAAATAAGTTTTCCCAGAGATATATGCTGAGGAAATGTTAATGAATTGCCCCTAGGAGCAAAACATAGAGAAAATAACACAGAAAATCGTACGTGGTGCTGTGTTGTGAATATGTGGAGAACTCCTATATTTGAGGAAAGCCAGGAGAGAATAAAAATGAGTAAATTACTCTTGAGAAGACTTCATAGTATTTTTCATCATTTCCTCATTTGAAATGCATAAAAATCATTAAAATATTCAGAAGGCAACACTGGAGAACTCATGGAACCAATGATAGCACAACCAACTGGTTAATTCCCTGACATCAAAAGCATGAGCTAAAAGTTCTGTCATCTTATAGACCTGTTTAATCTGAAAAGGAATGATATCAGTATAACATGGTGGTAAAATCCTATAATAACAGTAACTGTATGGCAGAGGAAACAGCATCTGGAATTCAAATCCAGCCTCAAAGTTTGAGGCCAACTTGTTCTGCATGAGAACCCTAGGTCAGCAACCAACCAACCAATCAAATGATTATAGTGCATAACACTACTTCACCCAGTGTTAGACTAGTTGACTTTATAGATATACAGCTTGTGGTTCTGCTTCCTTCTCTGATGGTTTTTTGGTTATGTATCTTGTCACAGAGAAAAAATCAAATAATCTAGTGCTATTTTTAAATAAAAGAAAACAAACACATTGTGTCACTAGAACACATGAGCATCAGTTAGGATTTTCAAATATTCAGAAAAACACAACAGCAGACATCATGGCAAATATGAAAAGGTCATCAATTCGCCTTTAGTTTGTTTAAATATATATGAATGCTTAATTCAAAGTACTGCATATAATGATATATAAACATATGAGCAAGGAATGTAGGGGCTGAAAAATATGGATATACATGACAGCACAGCGCAAATAAAGGATTAATCACAATTTAAGAGTAGTGTATATTTCTAGGGATAACAATAAAAAAAGAATAAAAATAAACAATATATTTAAGTATAATATAATTCAAAATATAGATGATGTAAATAAATATGTTAAAACAAATTATATGAATAATTCAAAATATGAAAAAAATGAAGAAATGTATTAAAGTATCAATATTTACACCAAAGCACATTGACAAAAAATCAAGAGAATCAAATCAATCAATAATGCATTAGTTATGCATTCTGATGTTTAAATAAGTAATCATAATTTGAACCTCACAATAGGTAAATCTGTCAATAAATATACCTTAAATGTAAAAATAGATATTAACTGAAAGGTGGTATAGAGGAGTATGTCTACTATACAAGAACTACAAAAAAAATTACTGAAATTATCATATTTTAGTGTTGGATATAGTATTATCTAAGGTAATGTGGGACATTTATTTTCATTTCATAATTCTAAGAATATGTATGCCTAATATAGAAATTCAATAAATATCTCTATGGGAAAAGTTAAAAAATTTAAACATAGATCCTGGAAATTATATTGTCATTGTATATTATTGACACACATTTCACCTTCATAAATGATGATAAAATTGTGTGTTGTAACCCTATTGTAGGTCATAATGAATGACATTGCATATTTTAAGTAACTTAAGTATGACTCTGGACACATTGAGTATTATGTAGTTATAATATCTCTTGATCTGGGAATGCCATAAATATTGAAAAGTTGAGGAGCCCAATTCTGATAATGAATGAAAAAAAATTTAACACCTGAATTTAAAAATATTTCATACTATATGATAATTAAGGAATAATACTAGGTTTTAGGGGGGAAATGGCTCTTTTATTTAAGGAACATTGAAAATTTTCCTAGAATACAAATTCTAGGAAACATTTAAACATTTTATAGATGAATTAAGCAAATACAGATAATATATTCAGAATTTTAGTATCTCAAGCCTGAGAAGTTTTCATTTTAGCTAAATTAATACATATATTCAATAAGTCTCTCTAAATCTTCAAACACAGTTTTTATTTGGCCTTGGGAGGGTTTCATATAATGCATTTGGATCATTTTTATTCCTTCCTATAACACGTTCAGTATCCTCCCTCAACTTCTTAAGCACTCATTTCCATATTCACTCACAATTTTTAAAATATTTCTATTTTGATAAAGATTTTGAGAGCTATTAATAAAGTCTTGTGGATATAATCCCTAGAAGACCCAAAACACATTTTTATAAAAATAAAAACACAGTTGCAGAACCCATTTTACTTACTTGAAGAATTTCAGTTATTACAGTGCATTCAAGTTTGAGTGTTACAAAAGGATAGAAATAAAAACAATAATATAAAATAGACTGCATAAATGTATTAAAATATTTATCTTAAGGAAGACTAAAAAGAAAGTCAGTGGGGTAGAAAATTGCTCTATAAATATCTGGTTATATAATTTTGGAAAAGTAGTGCAAACTTTTTAGTTTGAAGTAGACCACAGATTTGGACAAAAAGCAAAAATATATAATTTGTGAAATCAAATATATAGAACTTAGTACTTAGCTGACGAAAAGCTTTATTTTTTATTTATTTATTATTATTTTTTTTGATTTTTCGAGACAGGGTTTCTCTGTATTGTTTTGGAGGCTGTCCTGGAACTCGCTCTGTAGACCAGGCTGGCCTCAAACTCACAGAGATCCGCCTGCCTCTGCGTCCGGAGTGCTGGGATTAAAGGCGTGCGCCACCAACGCCCGGCGAAAAGCTTTATTTTTTAATGTCAAGCAAATTAATCTTTTATAAGACTTTGATGAAAAATGTTCAAGGAAATGAGTGGATATACTGAAGATATGTTTCCTACTTTACTAGAATTAAAAAATAGCAACATCAATACAAACATACAGGGATATGGATACACATACACATAAAGATAAACTGATAATATATGACATGTATTATTCATACATATTATATACATACATATATATCACATGTATATTATTTGATACAATTTAGCATGGGGTTGAGTACTGAGTTTAAGAAGAATTGGAATATGGACAGGGAGAGAGGAACTGATGCTATTCAGTTTATCGTAAAATATTTTTAGAAATTCAAGTATGAGAAATAATTATATTTATTTTTGAAATTAAAATATGCTTAATTAATTTTTCAGAAGAAAGAAAGAAAAAAGAAGCTAAGGAAGGAATGAGGAATAAAGGGAATTCCACTATCCTACATTTCGCAGTTTATAGGATGAAGTTAGTGTAGTAGTACCATTACTTATATTTAAAAATCAAATGCCAGCTACTGATTGATGTTTGTGTCTACAAATTCAACTCTGAAAGAAAAATATAGACAAAAATGTACAATAAAAATATACAATAAAATAATCAAAATCATGAAATATGAATACAATGATGTAAATCAATAGTCAATAGTTTTAATGTGTATTAAGTATGAAAAGAACAAACACAGCATTGTTTTCTCAATTCATAACATGAAAGACCTTTCAATTATATCCTTTACAATTTACAAACAGTACTTGGCAATTTTAACACTGTAAAAAAATCTTGTTTTGAGGCATGGAATAGAGTTGAGTACAATGTACTATATTATATCCCTATTCTAGGAATGAGAAGACCCAAGGATTATTGCTGTGTCAAGCAAGGTAAGCCTCTAACAGTCAAGGAAAATAAAAGCAAGGAAAACACATATGTGGAATCAATCATTTAAAACATACTTTAAAAAATATAAAATTAAATAACATATCATTGAGGAATCTATTCAAATATAATTCAGCAATAAAAAAGTGAGAATATTATAAAAATAAAATAAGATTCCATTCCATGTTACCACTTAAGAATGAGAATGAAAGGCAATATTTTACAAGAAACAGAATCCAAGAGGCCATTCAACATAAAAATCATTTCTTTTTTCAAATTATTCTTTGAACAGTAGATATAATAGATTCCATAAAACTATTGTAAATATATATTGGATTGCATTGGAATAGCATTATTTTTCACTGTAAAAATAGCTTCTTTATGTCGTTTCTAATCATATAAAAATTGCATGCCAATTGTGAAAGAATTGTAACTATGTGAAAGTAGGAATTAGAAAGTAAATGCCAATGGAAATTCTAACACCTTGGGAAAGGAGCCAAGTGCATTGTGAGAACTGTGTTTAAATGCCTCTGCTCACACATAAGCACATGTTCTTTGCAAATCACACAGCCATTTCAGTTTTGCTTTGCCTGGTGGACACATAGGCAGGGCAAGGCCCTTGGAAATGCAGCCTCAGTTCTGCTCTCTTTCATTTTACATGTCTTAAAATAGTCTCTTAGTTCTAACAACTGTAATGATGCATAAATGCTTATGTAATGCGTATCTGTTTTGAAACACTCACAAGTCCTCTGTTTAAAGGAACAAAAGCATATTTGCATATTGGCTTGAAGGCTTAAACAAATGCCATTATTTGAATGGCTTATAAGTCACTCAGTTATACAAATAATTAGTTCTATATGCAAACACTTTGTCATAACTTTAATTTATAAATATAATTGTCATTATCTATGATTTTTATTTTCCTATAATATTGTTTAAAAGCCCATATTTTTATATTAATGAAACCAAATTCTATCTTCTAACTTGGGCTATAATTCATACTTTTCATCATCACTTTTTTGGAGAAAGCTTTTATCATGAGGAATTCTTTTCTTTTTGTCCTCAGAAATTTGGTAACAGTTTTAGTATTGGGAAATACAGTACAATTAAATTGTAACCTAATTTATGTTAATGCACAAAAGTAAAGAAAAGGTCTATTTTTCCTCTTTGTTTCTTTCTTTCTTCCTTATGTTCCTTTTACACTGAGATGTGTTTGCTCCAGCAGCATTTGCTAAAAGTATCATTTTCATTTCTTTAATTGTTTCAATGTATCAGTGAAAATAAAATCAATTTGTTCTATAAGAAAAACCATATTGTGACTTCTGTATCCCCCTGGGCTACTAATATATATCACATTATCTGTGTTCATATGGCTTTGATTTGTAAGATTAGATAAATCCCTAGTATATGTGTTAAAATTATTTTTTATAATTTTATTTCTAAAATTGAATGAGTTTTTCATAAATCATCATGAAAATTGGTTCACAAATTCATTTAAAAAATATCACTAACATAAGAGTCCATATTCTTTTCTTATTGAAAATAGAGTCTTATCTCATACAACACATCCTGACCACAGTTTCCCCTCCTTCTACCCCTCATATCTCTCCCCTCACCTCTCTCTCTGATCTACTCAGCCTCCATTTCCTATTCATAAATGAGCAGGCCTCCAAGAACAGCAGTCAAACAGAACAAGAGAAGATATAATTAGACAAGGAAAAGAAAGCCCTTATGTCAAGGCTGTACATGACAACTGAATAGGAGGAAAAAGGTCCCAAAAGCAGGCAAAAGAGTCAGAGACACACCAGTTCCCACAGTTAGGAGTCCTACAAAAACTTATTTAGTCCTAGTGTATGAATGGAATTTGGGAGATCATTCCACATAGATGGATACTCTCTCAGCCCAGACACATTGGGGAGGACCTAGGCCTTGCTCCAAAGGATGTGACAGACTCTTAAGATCCTCCATGGAAGGCCTTCCCTGGGGAGCAGAGAGGGGATGGGATAAGGGTGTCCGGTGGGGGGCAGAGGAGGAGAGGAGGGAGAGGGAACTGGGATTGACATGTAAAACAAGCTTGTTTCTAATTTAAATGTTAAAAACAAAAAAACTAGACACACACACAAAAAAAAACCGAAACAAACAAGACAAATAAACAAACAAAACCCTTAAAGCTAACAGCCATAACATATACTATATACCTAGGACCTGGTGCAGATTCTCACAAGCCCTATGCTTGCAGCTACATTCTCTATCAGTCCATGTGAAGCCTACTTGTTTCATCAGGTAGGCTATGTTTTCCTGGTGCACTCCATCTCCTGACTCCTACAATCTTTTTTTGAAAGAGAAAAGTTTTACTGCCTTTCACAGAGTCATATCTCTTTATAAAGAAAAGCACAGGGTTTACATGACAGGGGAGGGGGTCAGAATTAAATTAGAAGCAAGCTTGTTTTACATGTCAATCCCAGTTCCCTCTCCCTCCCCTCCTCTGGTGCCCCCCACTAAATCCCTATTCTATCCCCTTTCTGCTCCCCAGGGAAGGTGAGGCCTTCCATGGGGGAATCTTCAAAGTCTGTCACATCCTTTGGAGCAGGGCCTAAGCCCTCCCCCATGTGTCAAGGCTGAGAGAGTATCTTTCTATGTGGAATGGGCTCCCAAAATCCATTCTTATGCTAGGGATAATACTAATACACTATCAGAGGCCCCATAGATTGCCTCGGCCTCCTCACTGTCACCCCCATTCAGGGGATCTGAATAAGTCCTATGCTGGTTTCCCAGCTTTCAGTCTGTGGGGTCCTAAACACTGAATTGAACTCCTAGAATCCAGATGGAGAGAGGGAGGGGTGATGAACAAGGGGTCAAGACCAGGTTGGTGAAACCCACAGAAAAAAGGGGGAGCTGACCCCAACCATCTTTCTACCTCCTTTGCCAAGAGGTTCTCTGAGCTCTGAGGGCAGGAACCTGATAGAGACCACAAGTTTACTCTCTCTCTCTCCACATAATGTCCCTGTGTGGGTCTGCACCTGATCCCATCTGCTGCAGGAAGTAGAAAACTGAACAAGGCTTCCATCTATGAGTATAGCTGAATTACTTGAGGAATCATTTCAATGAGTGGTTTAGTTATTTGTTTGTTCATTGACTTATTTATATTTGGAAGTCATGTTTGGTTCTACAGAATGTCTCTGGGCTATCCAGTCTCCTGTCCCTGGACATTCAGACAGTATTCTTTCAGAGAACCTGAGTTCAATTCCTAGCACACAGTCACCTGGAACTGTAGTTTCATGGACTTCAATAACTTGCTTCCATGGGCACCTGAAAGCACATTCACATACCCACATAAAGACACACATACCCCTACACATAATTAAAATTTACCCTGGGCCTGTCTTGTGTATCAAAAACCTCAAGACCATCCTCAGTGACAGACTGCCTCCACTGAAGCCACACCTACTCAAACAAGGCCATACCTCCTAGTAGAGTCACTCTTTTTGGGCCCATGGGTGTCATTTTCATTCAAACACCATACAGATAAACCCCAGGGAAAATTGAAAAGTAATAATACCCATCAGAAACAAAGTAGAGTCTATTGTGAAGATCTAAAATTCAGTAGAGAATTAATAAGTCTCATTTCAAAACATAAATAAAATTGCATACATTAATACTTACCATTCACAGATGATCACTACCTCATCTTTCATGTTCAAGTAAGTTATAATTGCCACAATTAATACTTTTAATGACTACTTCCTTAATTGAATTCTATCTGCTGTTGATAATGGAGGTCTCATAACATTAACAATATACTCAGTTTTAAGAAAAATAATATGTTACATGCTATCAATATTTGTGATTCATAATACTAACAAAACATAAGCTGGTAATAAAGATAGCGAATCATTTTACATGTCTGTGATTTAGGTATTTACTTGGCATATATAAGTAGTTGATATTAAGTGAATATTTCTATAAAATGTGTAAGTGGGTATTTAGTTTTTCTGTATACACATAAATACTAATATTGACCTTTCTGGTTTGATTAATGATAACTGGAATTGGTACATGCTTTTGCCTACCATTAGAATATATGCATGGGACTACACAATTTCACAACAAGGAAGGAGTTTCCCTTGGCATTCATATACTGTTTGAATATTTAAGAAGAGCATAAAGGGAGCAAATAAACTTCTTATTCACACTGGTCTAGAGATTAAAGTCATCATTTCTGTTCCCATATCATTGATAACATGTATAGCTTTACAAGCTTCCAGTGGTAAGTGACCAGTCACAGATGGCTGGGAATGTATTTGGCTACATCAAAATTTATAAGACTACTATTATACCTTATAAAATGGAGTATAAATTTTGGTGTCATAACTAACAAAATATCCATACAGAATCTGTCTTCAGAATTCCTGTGGACTTTCATCCTCCCTCAACAAACCCTCATCCACAGGTGGAACAGGAAACTTGACTTTCCTTCTCACTGTATTTAATTCAGTATGCATATTTTCTGTTGGCATGATTTTCTTTACATGTGTTAAACTCCATCAAATCAAAACAAATCTTCCGGTTCCTCACACACAAGTGTATTATGGGGACACTTTTCTTACTATATAAAGTGACAAATGTCTAATGGGGATTCATAGTTGAAAGTATGATTCTGTAAAGATGCCAATGGAGGGGTAATATCTTTAGAAGTCATTGCTATGTTCTCTTAGACTTAGAGGTACTCCCTTCCTCATTGTCCTCCCTGTTCTTAGTCCACATCCTGTGGAAGCATCATGGCTATCCTCCATGGCTTTGTCTAGCATGGATATTGGGGATTATCTAGATTTTGTAAGATATTTTGATGCCAGAATACCTCTGTAAATTTTGTTCATTCAAATAATTTTTAAGTCATGGTTCATGGACTTTTTTGGCAAATTCATTCGAAGACTCACAGATGTCAAATTTTCTTTTGTTCAAGCATTTTTCTGTGTCATAACATTACTTAAATAACTTTCTTGCCACAAGTTATACAGCTCTTTCATTCTTTGATGCTATGTCTCTTCACAGTACTTCCATTGTCACATGTATCTTACAGCACAGTTCTAACATTATTCTTGACTGACACAACACTCATTTCTAAATGCATTATTAGGCAGCCCAGTAATGTGACCATGGGCTAGGTATAGGAGAAGGATAAGTAGTGTTTTCAATTTTACTTATGGGAAGCAATATTTGTCCTGAAGGAAGACTCCTAATGCAGAGAATTCCTAAAAGAAACTTGTGCATATGATAACAAGTTCAAAAATGCTAACAATTTATTAATGCAAACTTTTAACATATCTATTCTCAGAAACATTCTTCTCATTGCCATTTGAGTCCCTATCTCTGCTTAGTAATTGTGGTAATTTGAATGAAAATGGCTGCGGAGGGTTCAAGGACTGTTACTATTATGAGGTCAGGCCATGTGGGAGTAAATGTGGCTTTGTAGGAGGAACTATGTCATTAGGGGTTAGGCTTTGAGGTCTCAGAATCTCAAACCTGGCCAGGGTGTCATTATTACTTTCTAATGGCTATGGCTCAAGATGCAAAACTCTAAGTTGCTTTTCCAGCACCATGCCTGCCTGCATGCTCTCATGATTCTTGCATGGACAACAATCAATTATTGAACAGTCACAATATAATTTCCTTTGTAAGAGTTTCTGTGGTCATGGTATATATTTACAGCAATAGAAACTCCAATTAAGACAGTAATTCTTTGTCATGTTCCATTCTGTAAAACCTTATGTATGTGCTTTTGTTGTTCCATTTTCAGAAGTAAAAACAGCTACACAGATATCAAAGGGAAAGAGGCAGAAAACATTTCAAATACTCCTTTAACATAGTTCATTATTCCTACTTGTACATATGAAGCACTCTATCACACTCTTTCTATCTGGACTTTGTTGGAAATTAAAATACTGGCATTTCAAAATCTTGAATGTTTTATTTGAGTTTCATTCACTATAATTGTTATGCCACAGCCAGAAAATAGAAACTTAGTTTAAATGCTTAAAACATAGCATGACATTCTATAGTTGTAATGAAAAACTGTATAAAATGATTAGGTGTACCTGTGATTGTATCTCTATATTTCAAGAGCACCTCTGCGAACATTTAATAACCAAGTTAGTCATTTTATAATTATAAATTGTTTAATCTGACCACTACCTTATATATTACTTTGTTTGTTGTTTTTAAGATAATATTATGTGTTTAAATCATTGAATGGTTCTTTGTCTAATTTATTCATGGCAACTTCTAGTGAATATTTAATAACATGCATTTTAATCTAATGTGTATCTTCTTTCCTTCCTAAATGAATTGTCCCCAGGCATGAGAAACTAAAAATGTCAGTGACATATTTTGTTTATTGCACATAAAATGTAACAATGTTTGACAAATATTTGATGAGTTTAGTTCATACTATATCATCATTTTAAGTCCTAAATGCTGCATAAATCAGCAGACCACAAAATTCACATAGAATGAAGTTATACACATTGCCTGAGTATTATCATCTTTAAAAATGGATCAATAAATTCAATTTTATAAAAAAATTTATGTCCAGTTTCTAATAAAATAGAATGAGATTTCACCTTTATAATATACAAGCATTCAACTTAATCTTCAGTAACAAGTGCCTTGTGATAAAGACGCCTCATAGGATTCTCACAGATTCTAACTCTCGATAAGTTATCCTGAGTTTGAAATGTCCAGGGAAAACAGGAAAGCCTGAATATGGAAGGGGTGAAACAAACAAACAGAAAAACTCAACTCATTTAATTTTTGAAGTAGAAACTGTGTGGTCCAGCATCACATAATAAAAAGTAGTGAAATTGTGTGCAAATTGAAGTTTATATATATATATATATATATATATATATATCTTTAGAAACCTTCAGATAAGAACTAAATATGGAAATACGATGCCATGAAATGTCTTTCTTTTTAATATATGTAAGCATTCCCAGGTTTATTCATGCCAACACCTTGTTTTCCACAAAAATGACCTCAACCTTACAAACCAGATGCTTTCCCCATTAGCTATAGAAAGGGTTAATACTAAAAGTTTGAAAACAGTGAAGAATAATTTTAAGGTGTTCTTTATTTTTCTACAAATAATCTATTTGCTTTAGTTTGAACAAAAATATTTTACATACAGTATAAGCCTTGAAAGAGATAGCAGAAATTGAACAAGATTAATATTGTATAAGGAACATTAAAGTATATAAATAAACATTTAAAATTCTGTGCAAGAAAATGATTTTTCAATTCTCTACTTAAAAAAAACAGGTTGGTTTCTCTTTATAGCCTGAAAACAGACTCCTTAGGCACACCTTGGGTTGCCAAGGCTCACAAAATTTATTATTTACCTTCTGGGTTATGGTCTTTTTCTGTCACATTCCCCGTTGATTCTCCAAAATCTTTCTTTTTATACAGAAAATATTCATTCTTCATAATATATTTGAAGTACACAATTTGTTCTCCAGGTGCTAATAGAATTTGAATTTGGACTTTTGAACAGTGTTAAAACTGTTAAGATTATCAAAACTTTTAAAGATGAAAACAGCATATTTTTATATTGTAAGACTGCTTTAAATGTCAGGGATGGAATATTGAAGTCTAAGGAAATCTTTTTAGATATAAAGTTGATAGGAAGTAGACCTGTAATGAATGGTCTTAATTCTACCTGATTGGGTGGACAAATAATTTCATAATATAACATATTATGAAATCATGGTTTTTGGTGTGTCCATGAGCATATTACCAAAGAATTGTGAATGTGAGTAGTACCATACAGAATAAATAGATAAAAAGAAAAAGTGAGTAACTGTCTATATTCTTTCTTTTTCTCCCTCTCTTTCTCTCCTATCTCTTTTCTGTTGTATTTTATTTATGTAGCATTTTCTATTTGCTCTTCATTTATATCTTTAAATATTTCCTACTCCCAGATTTGCCATGCACTGCTTGAGCTACATATTGATGGGAAGCATCTATAATTCAATAAAAGGTAAGTGGAATTTGAATCTCATGCTATGTGAATTTGACAAAGAAAGTAATAATTCTTGGTAAGGATACCTGAAAGTTCACTGGATATTGCTGTTCGACCTGACTAAATTAAAGATAATAGAAAATGCTGAAGTATGTGATAAAACTGTCTAATTTTTATAACATGAATAGAAAATGAAATAAATCTAATGTAGGATAAAACAAATATAAATGAAATTTTAAAAGAGATAGAGAACTAAATAATATCAATGGATCATCAGAATTTCATATTAGGGGTCAGCTACATGGACTAGGCAAGCACATAGGCAAATATGAAAATATTTTCATTCTTCTGGTTATTTCTGGTTTTTCAATAATCATTTCTATTTGTTGTTTCTCTTTTCCTCAATTTTCAAACACTATACATGAGTTTTATAATGCTCTTTGATGGCTGCAGTGGGAGGAAACAGGAAAGTACAGAACTAGAGAACATATAGATAGCTTGATACAAATATATGAAGAAATTTCTGTGAAGTAAATTGAAGTCTCTGTGATTTGAGTCTTTTCCTAAAATTGCTTATTATTTCCATGGTTTTAGCACTAATAATTTTCTGAAGAAAAGCTTCACATTTCAGCTATCTGTGAAGTTAGATAAGAAATACATAAGGTAATTAATTTCGTTGGATTCCCTGGTGGGAACATTAGTCACCAGGAAAAGAGAAGTAGCAAGCATTAAAGAGTAAATGAAAGGTATTCAAGACAAGAGTCAATTTTATGTACATCAATTTCCTTTAAAAGCTTGAATAAGCAAATGAATAAAACTATATCCAGAAAATATTAGCATTTCATGAATTTTTAACAGGAGTTGTATAGGAAATTGAAAAGACATTAGGAAGCAAGAGCAGGAAATGAGGTTAGTTTATTCAGACAAAGAATAAGCAATAGTATTATAGGAAACCTCAAAATTCAACATTAAGAATATCTAATAAAAATAAGCCTGTTGTAGTGCATAAACTTATTTATACTTTTCTTCTTACATGAATATACAGAGAATATTACATATGCATGCACATAAGTATGCATTTCATTAGTCTACGTTCCATGGCTATGACAATTATGTAATATATTTAGTGTAATCAAGGGGATGACTTACTTGGCTCAAGGTTTCAGAGGTCTCTGAGAATAGGTGCTTAATCCTGTTCCACTGTGGTAAATGTATATACATATATCAAGGAAGAACCAACAGGGAGGAAGAGCTATGCTCAAATCATGGAAGTTAGGAAGAATAAAACAAAAAACACTTACAGACACAATGTAAACATCAAGGCCACACACCCAAATTGTTGAGGAAATTCCCACAGCCATTTCACTCCAAACAAATACACCAACACTTTATTAATTATGAAACTTTTGGCCAGTGGCTTGGACTTCTTATTGGCTAGCTCTGTCTTAATTATAAACCTATTTCTAATAATCTATGTATTTCCACATGGTCCTATCTTACTGGAGAAGGGTCCGGACTTCTTCCTCTTTTGGTGGCTCACATGGTGACTGTTCTGGTGGGCCCCCTCTGCCCACCTTTCCCAGACTTCTCCTTTCCTCTTAGTACCACCCATCTTCCTGACTCATTCATTAACCAATAAGAGAAACATATATTCAGAAGGCTATCCCCCACCACCAAATAACTTTTTTCAGATAAGCCACCCTTATTGAAGGCTCCATCCCTCTCCAGTAACTACGTAAGTTTGAGCATCAAACTTATGCTCAGGGAACATTCCAACTCCAGATAATAGCATGCACATACAAAACTTCATAACATATGTGAACATACAAAGGTTTGTGCATATATGTGTAAGTAATTTATATGCAGCAAATTCTTATTGTTTATGGATTTATGTTTTATTCTATTGTAATGAATAACATTAATGGGTATGCTATAGGAAAAGGTTTGACTGACTGCTGAATATTCATTCTTCCTCTTCTTCCTAATGGAAAGATTCAGAGTTATTTTTTGGCATCCTCCTTAGACCTGATGACATTAACACAAAATTAAATCCACTCATGAGATCGTATTCCCATTGTTTGGCATCATTTTTGTAGACATATCTTATGAAGCAACTTCCGATAAGTACCTGAGAAGGAGCCCTTTATTCTTACAAAACTATTTAAACAATTAACAAAATCCTTTCCTATGACCCAGATTTCATGACTAGGTGCTTAAGATACAAGGATTAATTCAGTGAAGTTCAGTGAGCCAAGTGATCTACATTTTTGTTTTCAAGAACTTCCTACTTTAACTGCTGGCCCTTGACTGCCTTCTGCTCTGTCCATTAGAATGCAAGCAATGCCTATGGCCTTTGTTCGTGCTGTATAGTTTGACTATATATTTATACAAGTGATGATTTTGTGACCACCTTTTTATACTCTGTGAGTTTAGAGGCAGGGAAGTTGGTGTTGGTCACATTGTTGGCTGTTGGCCCACATAAGCAACTTCATTGAAATTTCTGGGCACAAAATTCATGTGAGCTTCATGTGACTGTGACTTAGTGAGTACTACTATACATTTTTATCAAAATAACTAGATGATGTATGTGGCAACGCTACTGGGGAAATGACACAGAATTCATAGCTGATCTCTGACAAACTTATTCCTTATTCTATTTCATTTGCTGTGTTAATCTTTTTCTTCTCATTGTAGTAAATTTTTTTCTATAAGTGATACAGATTTTCTGACCAGTGAATCAATCCTTCCAGTGGACTACTGATCCAGAGAGTCATATTATAGATGTTTGACACAAACTAGGCCTTAGTATAAAAACAATGCTAAAACAGATATAGTTTTAAAAAATTCTCTTTATTGAAAAATACATGTTTTAGCAAATTAAACCATGGAAATGCAGGAAATGAACAGTTTATTGCCACCAATGTAATTTCGAAGGGATTGATTGCACTGTTCATAAAATGTTGCTTTAGAATGTATTAAGGAAGCACCATTGCATAGTCATAAATTAAGGACCTAGAGCAAGGCATCCATACAAATGCATGTTCACTGATAATGAATTTTAAGAGAGCCTTTTATTATTATTCCTTTAAATTACAACAACAAAAAAGAATCCACCAGAAAAAAATGTCACAAGAAAGCATTTTACCAGTTGTAATGGAGACTGCATATCTCATTGATAAAACAGTTAGAAAATTTAAAGTTTTGATGAGTCTATCCAAATAACCTATGTAAGATAACTGCATTTTAAATCTCTCATTCCCCATATATATAATTTGTGTTCTGTAACAATGTTTCTCATCATTTCAGTCCATTTCTATTATAATATTTCACTTTCCCATATATATGTACATATATATATATATATATCCCTTAGACACCCATTAATACAGTTTGTTTGTAGTCTCTATTAGTAATTTGTAATTAAAAAGGGAAAAATCTTGGCAATAAATGACAAGACATTTTTTGTAAAGAGCTAGTCTGATAGGATTCTAAATTATTATGCTATACAGCTGTATAAATTTAAAACAAAACCTGTACTAGTAGTGAGGGGTAAAATGACTTCATATATCAAAGGTATACGAATTGGCTCAATGCAGAAAGCTAGGTTGATCAAAATAGATTATATGAGATGACAAAATTATTATGAATTAGCTAGTCAAAAGAATAGAGCTGGGTTCATGTACCCGCTGAAAATTTAATCTATTAGAATATGTTGAGAACATTGGTGAATTTGAAAAATTGTTGTGGATTTAAAAATTAGTATGAATGAAGGATATGCATTATATAGCAGGTAGTTCAAGCAAAGTCACCCCTGTGAGTCTGACAGTCGCTTTCAACTAGGGGAACTGGTAAATTGCACAATACATTACCCCTTAGAATAGAGTGGAAAGAAGAGAAGATCATTATAGTAGCAAAAGAGCAATGGACATGGTAGTAATAGATGAGGCACCAGAACACGAGAGTTGACATGAGGATATTAGAGGCATATTCATTCAGTTAGGGAGAACTGTTTTGTGTGCAATCCCTTCCATGCCAGTGAGGATAGTCCTGATTGCTTCCAGGGCTTTTAGGGCAAGCCACAATGCATTCAGTTTATCTTCATGCAATATGTGCTATGCAAATAAGGTAATGGGACACTGTTCCATTTCTAGTTTGCAGTCATGACCTTCCCTCCACAAACATGACATGATTCCTTCCTGCAAAGGAGAAAAATTGTTTTCCTAGAAATCTTGAGTACAGATTTTCTGTTGAGGTTTTAATGAAAATATAGTATCAAGGGCCATGAAGTCAGAAGTTATTTGGAATCTACAAGATCTTCTAATGTGTACTGATCAAAATTTAAACAATTTTGAAGTATTTAAAACAATGAATAAAGAAAAAATATCTAGCTGTACTCCTGGAAACATACTCTAAGATTTCTATATTCTACTGCAGAAAGACTTGTATACCCATATTCGTTGCTGTTCAGCTAAGACATGGAATCATCTTAGATGTGGGATTTAGTCAGCCATAAAAAGTAACATTATGCAATTAGAAAGAAAATATATGTAACTAGAACATTACTAAGTGATGTGATTAGGAAAAGAAAATACTGCAGGATCCCTCTCATATGCAGATGCTAGCTTCTATCTTTTATAAATGTGTGTTTTATGAATATATATGTATATTTTATTAGTGCACATATGTGTATATAAACATACATGTGTGAGTAAGTCAGGAATCCAGAAGAAAGTCTATGACAGAAAATGAGGTTTTAAGCAATGGAGGCAGGGAAAGCAATATAATATATATGAAATGAAGGTGGACAGGGAGGTATTGGGGTAAAAGGCTTCAAGTACTGAGGAGAGCAGTGATACATAGGGAATAATGGGGAGGGGAAGATCAACCAAAACTAAGTGATCTGCTTTCATCTCTGTGATAAGACTGCTAACTACAATAAACATAGGAGTGGAGAGTTTTAACTTCTGTTTACATGTTAATCCATAATTGAGTGATGTCATGGCAGGAACATCAAAAAGAACTTAAAGCAAAAAACACAGAAGAAGGTTGCTTGCTTTCTCACCACTGCTCATCTGTGCTTAGCTAGTTTTGTTACCTAGACCAAAAGGAGCTTCATTGGGAAAGGTGCTAACCAGAATGGACTGGACCCTCTTGTGTCACTTCACAATGTCAATTCCCCAAAGATATCCACAGGCCAATCTCACCTGAATAATTAATTCTTCAATGAATGCTATAACGAGAGCACTAAGTATGTATGAAAATATCATAAGGAAAGCTGTTACTCTGCATGCTAGTAAAAAATAAGAAACATTTTAAAAGAAATGTTTGAATACATCATTTTAACCAATTTATAACCTGAAAGCAGATAAAGTCTAAAACAAGTTATTCATTAAGAAAAAAGCAATCATATACAAATATAAACTATGAGAGTGCAATTGAATATGATTATAGATATTTACAAAGCAATAACTAAAAATATAAAAAAGTTTTAGAAGAACAGAGTCTTCTTATTTTTTTAAAAATTAAAACTGAGTGATCAGACTACTGATGCCTTAATGTTCCAGATCTGCATCCAACTCATCCTGTGCCTTTAAAACATGAATTGCTGTCTACTTCCATATAATACAGCTTATACTGTAGAACAGATATATTTATACTCAGCTTACCTCTCTTGACTCATTCAATTAAACATATCACTAGGTCCAGATGATTGCACTCAAGTGAGGAGCATGTAACACTAAAAGATGTTTTGATCACATCCTCCAAAACTTACCTTCATGCCTATGGTATGTTTTAAATTTAGCCCCCTGAAGTCTTGATACAGGTATAATGGATTTTTTGAAGTCCTTGTATCTTGGTTTAGAGTTTTTCTTTTATAGAGCCCATCACAGGGAGCCCATCTGCATTTTTCACATTAGAATTTTCTGGAAGTGCCTCTGATTGCAATATTCTTCTCACTATTTTCTATAATTATTATTTAATCATTAATTCAATACTATAACAAACACCTCCTCAAACCTCACAGGGCTTTTTTACATAATTAGTACCTAGAAGGATTAATTTCCCCACTATTAACATTCAGGGTTGCTTGTGAAAACCATTATGAGTACTTCGGCAACATTATATAATAGTTAAGAAAATTAGAGTGGTTTAATGCCCGCAGGAAAAAAAATCTGAGTAAGATAAAGTCTACTGTAATACAAAGAAGTAGTTATTTTTGGGTCAGAAAAATCTTTTGCACATCACTGGTTGGGTTCCAAGGTTCAATACTTCAACGTCAGGGTTTTGCTTTGTTTTTAATAGATTAGCGAAATCCAGATAGGTCCAAAGATTTGTACAGCAAAGGGGCCACATTTCAATGTATCAGTCCATCACTAAGAGCAAATTTGCATAATTCTAAGCATGACAGTGGTTTGTTTTACATATGGGCACCTGACATTTTGAATATATTAGTTCAATAGACTAGCTTTTGAGTTAGGGCATTCTCTTTCCTGTCCATTAAAGAATAGTAACCAATGGCACACATGAGAAGGACTGATGAATCACACTTTCTTTTTCCCTAGATCAAACATGATACTGATTTAGCAGTCTTGGAAACAAGGCCTCAACACTCCCATAAATACCCTAAAACCTCCCAGTGACTGCTCTGTCAGAATAGAGGCTAATTAGAAAATTAAAGGATCCCTTGTTCCCAATCCCCTCAGGAGATCCTGTCCCAGTCCCCTTCTCTGAGGTACCATGCATATCTCTCTTATAGTCCTCACTGTTTACCAGACTCTCTGGTGGTGGGGATGTAGGCTGGCAATCCCCTGCTTCAAGTCTAAAATACATATATGAGTGAGTACATACCATGTTTGTCTTTAGAGGAAGCTTGGAGAAAGAGGGGATGAGGAGAAAAGGAGAGAAGGACATGGTGGAGCAGGAAGTTTGAGTCAAGGAACCACTAGAGGTTTGAGAAGAGATGTGTCACTAGGGAGATTTTCAGAGATCTACACCAACTGGTGGGAGGCTATCTCAAATGCCCTCCGATAATGAGATTGATGACTCCCTTATATGCCATCCTAGAGCCTTCATCCAGTGGCTGATGGAAGCAGAAGCAGACACCCACAGCTAAACACTGAACTGAACTCCTGGAAACCAGTTGCAGAGAGGTAGGAGAGATGATGAAAGGAGTCAGCATTTGGCTGGTAAAAGCCACAGAGGCAGTGAACATGAACAAGGGGGAGCCCTTGGATCCTAGACTGGTGACTGAGAGGCCAGCATGGGACTGACCCAGACCCCCTGAACATGAGTGTCAGTGAGGAGGCCTCTGCAATCTATGGGGCCTTGGATAGTAGACCAGTATTCAGCTCTGACATACAAATGGACTTTGGGAACCCATTCCATATGGAGGGATGCTGTCTCAGCCTGTACACCTGGGGGAGGGCCTAGGCCCTGCTCGGTATAATATGACAGACTTTTGAAGATTCCCCATGGAGGACCTCACCCTCCCTGGGGAGTGGAGGAAGAATGGGGTGGGGGTTGGAAGGTTGGTGTGGGGCAGGGGAAGAGGGGAGGGTGAGAGAGCTTGGATTGACATGTCAAGCAAGCTTGTTTCTAATTTAAATAAAATAAAATAAATGGAAAAAAGAAAATGAAAGGACTTCTTAACACCTGTCATTAGTGCCACTTCCCATGGACAGGAGAGCTCAGAACACTGACAGTCTGCAAGCTGACTCATGCTTAGTCTAGAAAACCAGCTACGTACAATTTTGAATTTTCTGCTTAAAGCAATGGAAAATATTGAGTTAATGTATTAGACTTTTATAATTGAATGACTCTAGGCAGCCCTTTTTCTACTACTAAGAAGGTAAGAAGGCAAGCACATTCCAATTTGCCCCCATCCTCCCTACTGCCCTGAAACTGGGGTCTACTGGAAAATTCCTATATGCTGACACAGTTCTTTTTTTTTTTTTTTTTTTTTTTTTTGGTTTTTCGAGACAGGGTTTCTCCGTGGCTTTGGAGGCTGTCCTGGAACGAGCTCTTGTAGACCAGCCTGGCCTCAAACTCAGCTTACACAGTTCTTTAACAACATGATTGCTTGATTATTATACATATCCTACTCAAGATTCTGTAAATGTTTTGTTTGAAATCTATTTTGTAATCTGAAGCAAAAGTATCACCTTATACAAAGTTAAAAGTGAGTTATTTATTAATAATAGAAATGCTCTTCAGAGGATCCACTTGTAACTATATACATTGGCATCACTGTTAAATTAAATGAAGGCTAATTCTCAAAAAACAGTTACTCAAGTCATTCTTTTTGAATCTTTGTGATTATAGTATAATTTCTCCCTTTTCTTCTTTAATCCAACCACTCAAATATACCCCTTCTTACTCCTTTCAAATAAGTATATAACAATGGGAAATGTTGTTATATATGTATAAGCGTAGCGTATATTCCTAAATACATGAATAGATTCTTTTTTGTTTTTTTTCTATTCTTTTTTTAATTTTTAAATTTAAATTAGAAACAAGGTGACTACACATGTCAATTCCAGGTCCCTCTCCCTTTCCCTTCCCTCCTCCCACGCCCTCCCACCAACCCCTCCAATATCCCCTCATTTCCCCAGGGAGGGTGACACCCTCCATGGGGGTGTCCATTGTCTGTCATTTCATCCAGGGCAGAGCCTAGACCCTCCCCCAAGAGTCCAGGGTGAGAGTGTATCTCTCATTGTTGGATGGGTACCTAAAGTTCATTTGTATACCTGGGATGAATACTGATCTACTACCCAAGGCTCAATAGATTACCTAGGCCTCCCCACTGACACCCACATTCAGGGGGTCTTGATCAGTCCCATGCTGGATTCCCAGCCATCAGTCTGAGATTCTTAATCTGCCAAGACTGAAAACAATTATAATTAGCACAATATGGATAAATAAATACTGCCATTAAATATCAACAAAATAATCAACATACTTACATTTTCTATGAACTACTAGAACTGACTAGTAAGAGACGTGGTTTGAACCATATAGTGTTCTAATATAACTAGAAATGAATAGTTTTGTCATTAGTCCATGTTGTCAATTAAAGAAGAAATGCTGCATATCTTAGTGATCTTTTGTATTTTTGTATTGTATTGGAGGTAAATTTTGCAAAAAAAATGAATTTTTGGTCTCTTCCTAGCTGTGTTTTAGTTACATGTTATCTCACTGAAAACAGATGAAATTAAAAACCATCAACACTGATTTTGATTTTATCTTGATTTGATTTTGATCGATTTTGAAATTACTGGGAAAAAATAAACACAAATCTTAACCTTGTAAAGGCATTGGAAACTCTCAACTTAGAAAGCAGAGATTTCAGATCTTTCAATCATTAATAGCAAACTGAATAAAGAGTAGACATGATCCCAAGTGTACAAATACCCCCCAAAAATGTCATGTTTGATCAACAAGAATATCTCCACTAACACCTTGCCAGTTGTGATAGGCCTGTGTGCAAGATAATTATATGAAATGCCAAAAGACCAAACCAATGGGATAAATGATATTTAACAAAATTAGAATAAGCTTCCAACATTTTGAAATGCACCCATGAGTTGACAACCAAACTAAGCAAACAACATGTTTAGTGCATTTGAGGTGTTCAAGGCAGGAAAACATTGGTAAACAGTTCTCTATGGACCCCCAGCCTTCCTGCAATACTATACACAAAGGCGCTATTGTTTTATATTTACTTTACAAGGATGCTTATACTACAGAGAGTCTTGGAAAAGGAAGAGTGCTTACATGCAGGAAGCAAAATCTATGCTTGCCTGCAGCCCAGTAAAATGATTGATGCTAAGAAAACTCAGGGCGGCTCAGATATGATAGGAATCTGTATGAACAGCATCTACCTGGAGCATCCTGCATCCCTGCTGCAGATCCTGAAGAACAAGGAAACTGATGAAAGTGTAAAGCTCACGCTGTTTGATGTTCAATGACTATAAAGCCCTTTTCTCTGAACCACGAGGCACAGGTCTCCTGACATCATCAATAAAATGGTATCACACAAAATTGATAGTGTTCAATAGAGTAAAATCTCAAACCCTTCTTCAAGTCCTGCAGATGGATGCAGCCTTCAACTTTCCATTTTTTTATGTCAAAAATAGACTGAATTTTCCAGTCTTTGCAACTTCTAGATTTTGAATAGACCTTGATTATAGCAGTCACCAGGATATAAGTTCTAGAATGTTATTCAATTATTTGATCTTTGTTTTCTATTAATAAATTTGCATTGTGATCAAGGGACCTATTTTCCTGTTTAAGCCCCTTAAATGAAAATTACAAATATTAACCCCATAGCAATCTCTACATTACGCCTATCCCTATCGTCTTCCTTCCAACCTCTTTATATATTGCAAAATTACTTACTGTAATAAATAAGTTTAGTGAAAATAAAAACATCTATTTAAGCCAAGTTATTTAGACATAATTAATATACTGAATCACTGGCATGAAAATAGCTTTCTGCAAATGCATATTCTGTATAATTTTTTAAGTTTCAAAGTATATGAATTTGTGCATGTAAAGCAGCTTTTGTGGTCAATGCTTCTTTAGTTAAGTTGGGTATCTTAAAAGACCTCTACAATTTTGATACCATCACTGTTAATCTTTCCTAAGTGACGGTTAACATTATAGTTTTCAGGTCCACAGAGCCTATGATTTAATTTCAATTCCTGTCTTTTAGTTAATAACAGCCTTCATTTAATTTCTACCATATTTTCTGTAATTCTTTTTTATAAATTTTTATTTAAATTAAAACAATCTTACTTTACATACCAATACCAGTTCCCTCTTCCTCCCATCCTCCCATGCCTCCTACCAAGCCCCATTCCACTGCTGCTGTCCACTAACCAGGGAGGGGGAGGCCTTCCATGGGAGATCATCAAAGTCTGTCACATTATTTGGGGCAGGGTCTCGTTAGAAGACAACATCCATGTGTAAAAGGTTTGTGAAAATGAATGCCATTGAAGCTGAAAATAATTCTGAAGCTTTCTTTATTTTTTGCACATATTTCATTTATTATTTGTTTAATATTTTACTCTTCTGGCTCACTCTTCTATAAAACCATGTTAATTGTGACAGAGTTCTTAGCTTAGTTAGTTATTAATTAGTATAGGATAGTTATAGGCAATGAATCTAAATCCCAAAGCACCTCATGAAGTTTTCAGACTCTTATCCAAGGACAGTGAATTGCACCAGTGACACATGTTTAGAAAAAGAAAAAATAAATTATTCCTGAGAATATGAGTATGCTAGTAAGCTACATGGCAAGAAAATGGTATCTACTACAAAACTGTTGAGCCATAAAGGCTCATGACTCTTTATATGCTATTTATATGATACTGAGTTCTCTTACATTTGTATATCATGAACGTGAACTGGCCCAAGAATGCCCAGTAATTGTTTGTAGTCTAGTTGGGGAAGTATTTCTTATTTTTCAATGCAAATTATTTTCTTTAATTATTATTCTCAATGTAGGTTTCTTCAGGTCTCCAATATATTGCCATACCTACATCCTGAGAGCTACATATCCAAAAGACAGTTTGAGAGATGCAAAAGAGTGATAATCAATACATTTTCTGTAACCACTTTCATGCTTATGAGGGATATAGTCCCTGCATATGAGAACACAAGATTTTTACTTTGTGCTAGAGACGAAATTTTACATTTTCTGTAGTGGGAGTGAGTTAAAATCCGTGTATCATAGACAATTTAGCTTTAAATTGTAAAATGTTATAGAAAAAGGGATATTTCCTAAGATTAAAAACATAGTATAGCCGGGCGGTGGTGGCACACGCCTTTAATCCCAGCACTCGGGAGGCAGAGGCAGGCAGATCTTTGTGAGTTCGAGGCCAGGCTGGACCGACAGCCTCCAAAACAATACAGAGAAACCTTGTCTCGTAAAGGTTTCATTTGATGGCTATTTTAAGAATGAAATGTGTACCATTACTTATAATCTGATGTGCTTAGGATGGATGGCTTTGGATTTGATAACCTACCAGGGCCCTCATCACTACAGAAAACTGATATTCCCTCTCATTACCCATCAATTTTCTGTAGCTCTTCATCTAGGACTGGGATTTTGTGAGATTTCCATTGGAATGTCAACTAGCATTGCCTTTGTATAGGTCCTATTTACATGACCATGGTTTTGAAAGTCTCAGGGTGCAGTTTCCCTGTGATATATAGAACTCTCTCACAGCAGTATTGCCAGTACTCTGGCTTATAATCTGTCTGTGTCATCTTCCATTACATTCTCTGAGACTTGGGTGTAGGGTTTGTGCTCTAGATGAATCAATTTTTGTTGGTCAGCTGTTCTTTTCATTTGACCAATTGTAGATGTCTATCATGGTCTCCATTCAAGTGTGTGTGTGTGTGTGTGTGTTTGTATGTGTAAAATGATAATTGGACTTAAAAGTGGTATTTATGCACATACACATAACAATAATAATTTAAAAATCATGAATGTGAATTTGAGAATAAAATAGGAGGGACAGTGAAGGAATTAGGAAGGAGAGGGAGGAGTAAAAATGCTGTAAATATAGCATTAATTTATATAATTTTATGTGATGACTAAATAAGAGAAAATACAACAGGTATTTTTGTTCAGAGCCTGTTTTTCGAGTAAATCAATATTAAAATCTGTATATCTAATCATTTTTTATAGTTTAATCAATTTTTTATATTAGGACCCAGACAAATGCTGTTTTATTTAAGTAAATAGCATTTTAAACTTTTATGAAACATTTAATAGACCCAAACATGCCACTTTAATATGATTTAAGACATAAAGTATATTTCCGTTTATAACCATATGCTTCTAAGCCCTTTTATTATGTCCCCAAACACACATTCACATACATGCGTACATGCATTTTTCAAGTATGCAAGACAAGAAATATAAAAAGAGGAACACAAAATAAATTTCAGTGAACAGTGAAAATGAATGAAAATAAATCATTTATCCTAGATTTTACTACTCCAATATTTCAGAGTATCAAAGGAACAGACCTTTTGTCCCAGAATGTCTTAACATACTGTAGGATACAAACAATGACATGGTGACACTTTTAAGCTCATGTGTTAGCATTGTGCTAACAAGGTTGAAAGGTCTATTAAACCTACATTTAAAAGGAACAAGATTAACTCTTGTGGAACCTATAAAGCTGAATTTTTTTTCTATAGCATTCTTATTTGCTGGGTAACTCCTGTCTTTAAAATGGCGTTATTATGTAAGATTCTTTCCTTTCTTAAGGTCTCATTTGTTCAGTATCAAAATGGAAGCACCAAATAGTGAAGTCTCTATTATTGAAACTTCTGAGCTAACATGGATATGTGAGTTAAATATCAGGATAATCTTTGGGTAGTAAAAAGAAAAAGAGAAACATCAGAAGGTCTGATGTGAGGAAGAAGTTTTATCCATTTGAGAAGGCATCTGGAAGGTATATATTTATTTTAATATGATGGCAGAGAATTTTTTGTAAACTCCCATGAGGCAAGTTAAAATGAAGGGACAGGACAAATTAAATAAGATCCATTAGTGTGATCTATTTGTCCAGTGATATCCTGTAAAGAAGGTTCCTGGATTTTTTTTTGAGTTGAGAGTCTATGGCTAATAGAGGAATAAGGATGATAATTATCCCTAGGGTGAGGGAGTCACCCCTGGGAAAAATATTACAGGCACAAGAGTGGATGGAAGGCAGGAAGTAACTTCTAGTATACCTTGTAGGCCCAGGTTCCTTTTTTCCTATAACATGAGGTTAATGGGAGAATGAGGAAGGAGGGTGCAGCTCTGTAGAGTGGGGAAAGATGCCTCACCTGAGTCCTATTAACCACTGTTTTCTGCTTTAAAGGCAAAGCTTGGGCAGCATGAGGTCACTCAAAACATCAAAGGTGTTACCCTTGAGTCCTATGAAACAGAGCCTGCTCTTTAAAATATTATAATATTTATTTTAACCAAGTTTGCCAATAAATAAAAACATCACACACAAAATAGTCAGCCATACACGGATTCTGTACAACTTTCAATGAACTGCTACTACAGTTATAATAGGCATTCAAAATAGAATCCATGAACCCAGATCAAAATTTACATTTCCAGTAACAGAATATTTTATGTACTTATCTCTCGCCAAAATCAAAAAATATCTGTGACAATGTTAGAACTACAAAAACTATTTACCTTTTATAACTCACAACCATTATAAGCATCCAGTCCATACTCATGCCTATATATTTAGTCATTTTTGTTCTCTTTTCTTCATGTTATGCTGTACCTGAATGAATATTTTCTTACCCATATAAATACCCTGTTGTCTAGATTAAGCATATGAGAGAAAGCATGATTTTTTTCTTTCTAAGGCTATGTGCTTAATATTATACATTCTAAAAACAAATGTCATATTCAGAACTTACTGCAGCACAGTGTTACGATTTGCTTCTACTTTGCCCATATTTTCCACATTACTAAGCTTGTATTGAGGCTAAATATTTGTGTCATAAAATGTTAACCGTTTTTATTTTGGATTCTTATAATCACTTTATTTTAATTCTGAAGCTATATTGTAGCATGTGGTCCAAAGGACATGAAATTCAGTGATAAGTACCAGGGCGTCATCTAATTTCAGATTGTTCAAAGAAACTGGAAAGATTAGAGCAACCTCCTTCTTGTGTCTTGAAGAACCCTTCTTGGCCATGTTCAGGGATAGCCTCAGAGAGACCAGAAATACTGGCTTGTGTCCCACGTTAGTCTTGTTTTGCTGTTTCTCCAATCAGGATTTCATCAGCTGCCTATACTGTCTCTCCAAGATTTAGACCATTCCATGAGCAGTTCTGGAACTTCTCCCTTTGCTAGAGTGAAGACAGTTATAACAAGACCCTCCTTTAAGAATAATGCTCACTACAAAGCTAAACATCCTTATGTTTAAGCTGAACTTAGAACACCATGAGCCATGAAAGAAAGAATGGAAGAGAAAGGCAGCAGAGAGAAAAAATTCCCTAAGTTAAGAGCATGCCCCAGAAGTACTTCCCCATTGCAAATGAAAATTATTAGAACAAGAGATAGAAATTGATCAGGTGAGGGACAGACATCAATACACCAGTTCTTGGAATGTCCTCACTGGAGGCCATAAATAACAGAAGAATTCTGGTTCTGGTTTCCTTGATCAACTCCACAGCTTTGCCAGGAGACTACACTTGACCAACCTGACCAAAACTTAAGAACCTATACCTTATGCTTGGGCAACAGGACTGACAAGCTCATGGGCCACCCCATACCTTTGAAACAATGTATTTTTTAAAAATCCCCAAACCAAAATACAAACAAACAAACAAGAAAACAACTCCTTCCTGCTCTGCCCACTGTGACTCCCTTTCAAGTTCCACTCTATAAATTCCATGAAAGTCACTGGTTTGTGGAGGCTTTGGTGCTGTGGCATCTCCAGGACTGTAACTCCAAAAATCTACTTCATAGAGAGGCCATAAAAGCCCCATTGCTCTCAAAGCTATTCCAAGTTTCTTGGACCAGAAGGGGAACACAAGAGAGAAAGAGAGAGAGAGAGAGAGAGAGAGAGAGAGAGAGAGAGAGAGAGAGAGAGAGAGAGAGAGACAGAGGCAGAGACAGAGACAGAGACAGAGAGACAGAGATGAAAGAAAGAAAAAGAAAGAAAGAAAGAAAGAAAGAAAGAAAGAAAGAAAGAAAGAAAGAAAGAAAGAAAGAAAGAAGAGGGGGTTACCATAGTGTGTACCTCTTGGCTAACAGTGCCAGCTTTTGCAGGTGTGGTTTTTCAGGCCTGGGTTACACAATAAAGTTTCTTGTGTCTCAGAAGAATAGATTATTGGAGATACAAGTGGATAGAAATAATATAGATAGAAGAAATAAAATAATAGAAATATAGGAAAAGAAATTATTTCTTTTTGGTTTTGTGAAATAGGGTTTCATGTGTAACAGCCCTGGCTGTCCTGGAACTTGCTTTGTCGACCAGGTTGGCCTCATACTCATAGAGATCTACCTGCCTCTGCCTCCCAAGGGCTACAATTAAAGATGTGCACCACCACCACCCAGCAAGAGATTAAAGGTGTGTGCCTGACTTCTATGGCCAACTGGTATGACTGTTTTGCTATTTTGATCTCTACTGACTTTAATAACTAAAGTATTCTAAATGTTTATAAACAAAACTAATTTGAAGCATAGATAAAATGCATAAAATTATATGGGATGAGTTTAACATAGAGAAGAAGTCAACTATGATAAATTCACATAGTAGTGTCTTTGATAAATATTGTGTTTGCTACATTTTAAATGGCAGAGAATTATAATTAAATTGTATCTTCAAAACAGAAAGTTCCTAACTGAGAAGACTGTAGAATAAAAATAAATTTAATGAAATCTATAATTTCAAATATGACTGCAGTAGAACTTTTTCAGATTTTATATATAAAATCATTTAAAACTAAAACAAAATCCTATATTCTTTTTTGTTCCTCTGCAGTATGTACAACACTACATTCATATATCCTTTTAACAAACAAGGTTCTCCTATCCTTGATCAAGTCTTTAAGACAGAATTTATCTTTTGATACAAATACAGCAAAGAGTTCTCAGAGTAAAACTCAATTATCACCCTTGTTACTGCCTTAACTTCCACATGGTGCCTCAGCTCCACTATCAGAATTTCTTCCATGTTTCTCAAAGTCATGCCCTCCCTGATTTATTTGTTCCTTCAATATTTAAGGAATTATCTGGGGTCATAAGTGTTATAGTAGAGCTTGTAATTATTTTTGCTTGAAATGCCAAATGAAGCAATGAACTTTCAGTCTGTCTATGTGTGAGGAATGGAATTACATATGAAGCAGATAGCTCAAACAGACACTGTATGTTCTGTCTTTGAAGTCACATTAAAGCCAAAAAACAAGAGAATCTTTACAATGACATGCCATACTCTGTGTACTAGTGCAACTAATTCCCATCTGGGTTGTATCTCTTTCCATCTACCACCACATTCAATCTTTAGACAATGAGGATAATGTGTACTATGATAATGAAGAGCATATTGAGAAGTCGGAAAATTGTGAGCGGAGACAGCACAGTTCATTAGGTAGAATACCTGACTTTGATCTCCAGAACCTAAAAGGTGAAAGGAGAGAACTGGATAATGAATATTGTAGTTTGACTTGCACAAGAATATCTTGACACGTGCCTCCCAATAACACAAATAAAAAAGTTGTAAAATTTAGGGTTATTTTCCCCTTGAACTCCTCTCACATTGACATTTCTCTAACTTTCTTTTGGTCTTTGTCTATGCCATATTTGGGCATGGTGATTTTGTTGAGTACTCATACTGGTCTCTGATACACTAATTTGTTTTCAAAGTTCCTACAACTCTTCAATGCTCCCTACCCAGAATGTGTTACTAAACACAGCAGTATTGTAATAATCAAAACCCCATATTAGACGGACTTAGCAACAAGTCCTTTGACATATGCCATTGAGCAGCACTGGGTTTTGTATGAAAATTGGGTTGTAGAAGCATCCTGAGTTTTCCATGCATCGCAGGGTATGTCTTTTAACTAAACTATGATAAATAGTAAACTTGGGTTATTAATTGCATAGAAATGCAATCTATATTTTGCCAGCCTGTGTAACTGCTTGAAGCTTGAATTGAAAATGTAAAAAAGAACATATCTAGAAACACTGTATGAGTATATATGTATACACATATATACTTATGAATAGAATATATATATAACAAGGATAAAGAATAGATCATGAGCTATGGGGGCGTGGATACAGGGGAGAAACTGGGGGTAAGTGGAAAGGTGGAAGTAGTGTAGATACAGCACTCCTGAGTAAAGTTTTCAAAAAACAGTAAGAGACCCAGATCATTTCGTTAAAGAATCCATATTTTTATTAACTTCCTAAATAAATATTGAAGTAGGCATGAACAGAGATGTTATGTCAATCAATGTACAATGTTGTGTACAATTTCAATTATAAAAATGGTTCATATTAAAAATATTGAAATCCAAAGAAAAGCAAGTCATTGATAATCACACAATACCATAGAAACAGTTGCTAACGCTTGTCCTAACATACTCCTGTTTTATTTTTATGTAAACAATTGAAAACTGTGACTAAAATAGATTTTACCTTACCAGGAGACCCCATCACTCCTGTCTCCGTGTCAATTTAAGATGTAAGTGAGGAATGAGGCAAGATCTACTGAACAGATTGGGAACATGGCGAGGAGTGGGGGACAGTGGGAGCTCGGAAGAAGAGAGGGGGAGAAGAGGAAGAGAGAGTAGGTCATGGGGGAACAGGAAGGTTGAGTCGGGGGTAGAATAAGGGGAAGAGGGCATCATAGGCCAGAAGACAGATCGGGCACCAGTGAGACCTCTAGTGATCTAAAGGGATGACACCAACTGGCAAGCTAAGCAATAGTGGAGAGACCACCTTGAATGTCCATTCCTGATAATGAACTTGATGTCTATAACCATCCTGGAGCCTTCATCCAGTGACTGATGGAAGCAGAGGCAAACACCCACATTTAAACACTGAACTAAACCCATGGAACCCAGCGACAGAGAGAGGAGCAATGAGCAAATTGGCAAAGAATGGGCTGGCAAAACCAGCAGAGACAGCTGATCTGAATAGGGGAGAGCTCTTGGACCCCAGACCAACAGCTGGAAGGCCAGAATGGACTAATCTAGGCCCCTTGAGTGTGAGAGTCAGTGAGGAGGCCTGGGAAACCTATGGGGCCCTGGGCAGAGGATCAGTGTTTATCCCTGGCATACAAACGGACTTCGTGTGTCCATAAAGAGGGATGCTCTGTCAGCCTGGACTCTTAGGTGAGTGCCTGGACCCTGCCCTGAGTGAAATGACAAACTATAGATATCCCCAATATGTAAGGAAGTGGCAATAGGGTGGGAGACTGGGGGGGGGGGGATGGTGGAGGGGGGTGCGGGAGGAGGGGAGGGAGAGGGAACTGGGATTGATAGGTGAAGCAAGCTATTTAAAATTAAAATAATAAAATAAAAAATATGTAAGTGTTACAATGTGATTATGTAGACATTGAAGCACTACTGAGCTTAAATCTCTGCTCAGATATGTATATAACCGAACCGACTTACACAACTATTTTTATTCCCTAGTCCTACTTTAATGAGATGAAAAATCAAACAGTGATTGTAAAATGTGCTTCATGGGTCCTTGAGAGGACTTATTGTATTGAGGTACATGAATTTCTCTTTAGGTAAATATCTATGACGCGTTAGTTGCAACTTTAAAATATTGAGGCATAACCACTGTATGTCTGCATATAGCTATTACTCATAATAAGCACTTTGTTGCCTTGCTCCTTGAAGTAAAAAATTTCCATTATTGTATAAATAAAAATGCTTTGAATAAAACATTTCTGCGAATCATGCTGTTTATTTATTTTTTGGTATTTTTCTTTGTCGATATTCAACAATATATAAGTCCAAATCTCTATCAAAACTAAAGAGATGTTTGTACATTTTGATAGACTCTCCCTCTCTCAGAAAGATAGTATACACTTGGGAAGTCAAAAAGTTTATAAAAATTATATGCCTTCATGAATAATAGAAATCTATTTTAATAAGCCACACCTAATTTTTTTGTTACATATGAACATTATGTGTCTATAATCAGGTATATATTGTGTTCTGGTTCTTCAGAATTCATGGAGTGAAGTCCTAGTCTCAGTATCTTATAATATTAACTATACTGGGAAACATGCTCATTTTCCAATGTATTTAGGTTGTGACTGAGATAATAACAGAGTAGCATTGGATAAAATGACCTCATTGCTGTGACTTTTGTTAATTTACAGGTATATTACAGGAATTTTTGATGTTAGATACTTGAAGCATATTTTATTGAGTGTCAGTCATGCTTGGTGTTTGATAACTGAGGAATCTTTGCATACTCTGTTGCTTAGGTCTGATTGGCTAAGTAGTAGAATACAATATTATAATCTCAAAAATTAAAAGAAATAATATTAAAATTGCACTGTGGGTACTATTTTGGATTGATCACTATCGCTTATGCTCCAAGTTCCTGTTACTGAAAATCCCATGACTTCATTGTGCAGAAAACAAAACAAAACAAACAAACAAACAAAAAAACCACCTGTCAAATGGATAAGAGTAACTTGTGGTAAGGGCACACATACTGCCAATGTAGGCAAAGTCATACTGCTATGGTAGGCAAGGAGTGTCCAATGCAGTCTCACTTCTAGAGGCATATGGAGTCTATCCCTATAGATATAACAGACTCTCAAAGGACAGGGTCAACTGTGAGAAACTGTTGTAGACCACAAGTGGTCAACATAATGTAAAAACAGTCAAGGGAACATTCTGAGCCAATTTTAATGAGGTAATGTGATTTTATTCACACCTATATTATTTTTCCACAATATCCCTAAACATTGTTTTTATAATCATTTTATTACTATTGCAACAGAAAGTATTTCTGGTCCTATTAATGTAGACAGGCCATCATCACATTTTTAGGCCTTGAAATACACTGTTATAAGTTTCATTTGTTTTTAAATTTCATATTTTGACAATCATCTAAGAACTTCTCATTGGCAAACATTTTCTATAAAACTGGTAGGATTTTGAAAGAAGAAACAGTCTTGATAAACAATTAGTACTGGTATTGTTCCATTGATATTGTTCCAATTCAATCTGGGCATGTGAACTTCTTTTGTTAATTTTAAGTTTGATAGGGAAAAATTAGGTTGGGCATAAGAGAGAATCTGTGAGCAGTTTGGGCCAAGAGGTTGAAATTACTTAGGTGGAATGAAATTAAGTAGAGAGAGAGGACTAGGACTACATACAAGGTCTGCCTCCTATTATGAACATGAAGTGTGGAGGTAGATATGACTGGATGGTAAGTTTGGGTATGGTGAGGGCCAGTGTGCTGTGTTAGGAGATAGATACGGAGGGTCCTGACAAAAGCTTCTACATAAATTTAGGTTCAGGGAGGGAGGAAGGTTAAATTAGCATGTGAGGAAGGGGATAGTCAGGGAGATCAACTGGCTAGACCCTGGAGAAAAAGTGGGAGATGTCTGTTTGAAGAGGATCTGTGTGTGGAGGCAGGTAGGGAGTTTCTGGTCGATACCTCATGTGGGTTGTGGTGGCTATACGTCAAGGCACTGGTTATGGAAAATAGGCTTGATATGGCTGGTTGGAGAAAAGATGTGAATAGGGGATGGTGAGGAAGAATCACCTAGTGTTTGGGCCCTGGAGAAGAATGTGCAAGATCTGGCTGGGTAGACAGGCTGGATGCAGTACAGAGGGATCTGTGGGTGGTGGCAGCTAGGGTGGATTGCAATCCTACATGAGTAATTAAAAACCCAGAGACAGATACTGGGGTTCAAGCAAAGCAGCAAGTCATTAGCTCTTACATCTACCTCAGGCTGAAGTCATCTTGCCCTCAACATGGCTTGAGACTAATTGCCTGAACATAACTGAAGGCCAAAATGCCCCAGACTGAATATAGGTTCCTATCTTATGTTCCTCAAGTGTTAGGATTAAAAGTGTAATTCTAAGTGCTGAGATGACTTTGTGTGAGCTGTTTTTCTTTTAGACTGGATTAATTTTATGTAGTTCAGCATGGTCTCAAGTAACAGATCTACCTGCCTGTTTCCTGAGTCCTGGGATTAAAGGTCTGTGCCACCATTGCCTGACTTTGTGGCATGCTTAGTATGGGTGCTGGGATTAAAGGTATGCATCACCACTGAACTGACCTCTAAGGCTTATGGCTAGCCTTGAATTTTGAATGTTCA